>NC_086446.1:526118319-526263319 GCF_028390025.1 Pseudophryne corroboree | reverse complement strand
ACAGACGGAGCTACAGAAGAACCCATAGCAACTCCTGCCGTTTGCAGGTAATAGCGCCCGTCAAAAAAGAAGTAATTTTTAGACAAAATGATCTCCAGCAATGTCATAAAGAATTCTATATTAGGCCCATCATAATCAGTAATATTGGATATCAACCTCCTTACCGATTGTAAACCTAGATCATGGGGTATACAAGTATACAGGCTGCATACATCAACTGAACACAGAATAACATCATCAGGTAAGTCAGGTAATTCATTTAATGCTAATAGCAAGGAAGTTGTGTCTTGTAAATGGGTAGATTGTGCTTGTATGATAGGCTGCAAATACCCATCCAAAAATACAGATATCGGATGGTAAATTGAACCACGGGCCGAAATGACCGGTCTACCTGGTGGTCTAGTTGGATGCTTGTGGATCTTGGGGAGGGTGTATAAAATAGGCTTAATAGGATGGGTAACCGTCATGCAATCTCTGACTTCCTCAGAGATAAAGCCATCCAACACAGCCCTCTCCAAGACCACATCCAATTCCCTTTTAAATGTAACCGTGGGAACACCAGGTAGAATTCTCTGCTCTTCTGAAATGTTCAGAAAAACCTATCAGTATTTGGGGAGTCCTGCATTCTCTGGAGAGTAGGTCACACTCCCAAATGTGAAATGGGCAGGACAGGAGTTGTGATAAGCAATTCTCAGTGAATCCCATCATCATAGCTCTGTCCGCTCTGTTTGAAGCCCCAATTTTTGGCATTGCAATACCGCCCCCACAATGTCCACCTGCAGCTCCTCTTTAGGAACTCTATAAGAAGAGCAAAAGCAGATGTAGGCGAGTATGAATAGGGGGCTTTCAGTAGCATAATGTAGTGACAGAAAGGCATTTATCTTACCAGGCAATCAGCCATAGGTTCTAGTGTGGAAAGTTATACTATTTGTTGTACCTGACAAAAACTGAAATTGCTAACTATAGGACTGATTCACAGATTTTAGTAAATTTCATATTTATGTAAATCCCCAATGTTTTGTTATCTGTGCATCACAGGAGCCGCACTGCGCATGTGTAGATCTTTTTCTGTGACGTCACTTGCAGTGGCCCAAAAGCCGACGCATGGCCATAGGCATATGCAAACTAGGCAATTGTCTAGGGCATTTGATATGCTTAGGGGCATCAGCAGCTTCTGCTGATTAAAATGATATGCGGCATGCCTATATTCTGTGTGTAGCATTTCATATGCAGATACAGCCACAGTCTCACACAGTATATAGGCATGCTGCATATCATTTTAATCAGCAGAAGCTGCTTGTGCATCCTAGCCACATAGTAATGCAAATAAGATGCATTTTCATAAAACAAAAGTGCCCGTCTTTAGCATTGAGGCAAGATTTATGAGGACACATCTGTATCCAAGCAGAGGCAGACGTCACAGTGTTAGTGGCAGTGTGATTGCTGTGTGCATGTGAGTGGGTTGGTTGTGCAGTAGTGTTCGGAATATGTGTAAGGAGCATTATGTGTGTCATGTAAAAATGCAGTAATAATGTGCAACATACTGTATGTGTAAGGAGCAGTATGTGTGTCATGTAAAAATGCATTAATAATGTGCAACATATGTGTAAGGGACACTATGTGTGTCATTATGTGTATAAGAGCATTAATAATGTGCGGCATATGTGTAACAGGGTACTACTGTATGTGTGTCATTATATGTATAGGGGCACTAATAATGTGCAGCAAATGTGTAGGGGGCACTATGCATGTCATTATGTGTATAAGGGCATATATGTAAGGGACATCATGTGTAAAAGGGCATTAATAAAGGTTGTCATAATGTGTAAGGCGCATTATGTTTATAAGGACATTAATAAGGTGTCTCATATGTGTAAGGGGCATTACTGTGTGGAATTATGTGTATAAATGCATTACTAATGTGTGGCATTATGTGTATAAGGTGCTCTACTATGTGGCGTTGCGTATAGAAAGGGCATTACTGTGTCGTCTAATGTGAATAAAGAGCAATAGGGTGTGGTGTAATGTGAATAAGGGGCTCTACTGTGAGGAGTAACGTTTATAAGGTAAAGTGATACTACTGTGGGATGTAATATGAATTATGGACACTATTGCATGATCAAATGTGAATAAAGTTGCAGTACTGTGTGGCGTAATTGCCAGCAAAAACACACTCCTTTTTGGGCTGTGTGCCAAATGTGCGAACTGTTCCTATTTAAAATATCGGGGGTACAAACTCCAAAATAAGGACTGCTATGGGTGAGGGGTGATGGTGCTGGGAAAGAGGTGCAAGGTCAGAGGCGGAACCAGCAGTGGTGCTAGGGGGCACCAGCCAAAATTTTGCCTAGGGCATCAAATTGGTTAGGGCCGGCTCTGGTTGGCTTGCTGCTGTCGTTTGGGGGGTGGCAACAGTAATGCATTGCATAAAACATGGGGCATGTCTAATCCATTTTCAGGGAGTGCCAAAGCCAATGGCTGCGTCCTTGGATATTGCTTCACTGTCCACAGCGGAGTGATTTTTCCGGATATAATGAGTAACCTGAGGGTTATACAGATGTACGATGTTCGTGTAATTTATCCAATGATTTCATAAGTCGGCAGTGGGCATCTTTTTATTTTTACATGTCTTCTGTGGCCTTTGCATAATTTTGCACAGCTGTTTTATTAGCACACAACTATAAATTAGCCCCTATACATTGTATTTCCAAAGCATCTACATAACTAAAAGAATAAGCCTTTGGTTTGAGTCTGAGTTGAGTAGAATTGGTTAAGCAATAATTGCTATATCTGAATTACTTAAGGTTTAAGATTTAGAAATCTTGTGCTTGAAGAGTGTTGGTGCATTCCATTCCATCAGAGCAGTGATTTTCAACCTTTTTTTACTCGCGGCACACCGAATAATGTTTTTAAATTGCCAAGGCACACCACCAGTTCCCCACAGAAAAAAGCAAAACACACACATTGGCCCTCACAGTAAAAAAATAAAAAATCCACACATACATTGGCCTACACAGAAAAAACAATCACATTGCTCCCCACATAATTCCTATTGCTCCACACATAAATCAATCACATTTCTCCCCACATAAATCCTATTGTTCCCCACATTAATTATTCACATTGTTCCCCCCATAAATCCTATTGAAATCCTATTGTTCCCCACAGGAGAAATAAAATAACAAATATTAGCTGTCCTCCTCCCTGTCCCTCAGTGGCGGGGGTTGTTTATAGTGGATTGCTGCGAATATGGAGCAGCAGGCGGTCGGGCAGGTATGGCTGTGGGTGGGCAAGGAAAGCTGTGTATGCAGACAGGAACTGAAAGATGTGTATGCAGGCGGGTGGGCTGGCTGGGTGGTGAGACGCGTCGGCTGTGACCTATGATATCACATCATTTTCAAGGCATAGGTCATGGCCAGAGCATGACTGATCCTCTAAGAAGAGCCCGGGCCAACAGTTCACTCTGAAGGTGCAGGAAGCTGCTCTGGCTCCGCGGCACACCTTGCAACTGGTCGTGGCACATTAGTGTGCCACGGCACACTGGTTGAAAAAGCCTGCATTAGAGGCTTGGCTAAAGGCATATCGGGCCTGATTCATGTTTGTAATTAAAGCAAAAAAGCAAGCAAATGGGCAAAACCATGTTGCACTTCACATGGGGTAAATGTAACATGTGCAGAGAGTTATTGATTTTGGGTGGGTTGTATTTTTTCTGTGCAGGGTAAATACTGGCTGCTTTTGCATGTAGCCCATAAATACTGGACAGCTTTATTTTTACACTGCAGCTTAGATTTCAGTTTGAACACAACCCACCAAAATCTAAATCTATCTGCACATGTTACATCTGCTTTACTTACAAACATAAATCAGGCCCATTGTTCCTGATTGTACTGAACTATCATTTGTTTAATTATGTTGGTGTGAACAAACCAAAAAGTAATAATTATGGTGCTGATTGTTTATTAAGCACTAAAATACACGGATTTTGTTTTTCCTTAGTTATGCAGTCCCACCATGTTAACATATAAATAGGCAACTGCCTTAAAACACAGCACTTGTTGTCAAAGGCTAATTATCCTAAGAGGTTTATTTATCATCCCGCGATCAGCCAACACTCCAGAGAAAAATTAGCTGGAGAATGTCTGTGGCATACTGGAATGTTAACAGATTTTGGAAAGTTCCAAAAGCCATTTTATTCTTATCAGTGAGTGGGGGAGTTTATGGCCCCAAGACCAGTTAAACCAGTTCCGACAGACCCTGCCACATGTAGGGGGTTAGGACAGGAAGTGTTGGGGGGTTTTTAGGCCAAGGAACAAAGGACAGGGTAGAGAGCAGTGTGAGCTGAGGACTGAGATGGAGTGCACAGGCTAAGTGACCAGGAGAAACGCAGTCTGGGGACTGTGGAACAAGCATGGTACTCCACAGTCCCTGGCATTATGGAGAGAAGAGCAGTGTGTGGGTGTTGCTATGAAGAGAGGGAGAGCCAATATCTGCAGTGTAACAGAAGAGCCAGCAACTTCAGTGAGAGATGGAGAGTGCAGTGTGAGAACCACCGTATGCAGATTACAGTGGAAGGAACCAGGAACAAAGGGGATCCCCACCTTCAGGGGTACCCAAGAAGCAGGACGGGAGGTGTGAGTCTTCGGGAGAGGACTAGCTGGGTGAGTGGTAGGAAACCATGTGTGGCGGAAGGCCCCCAGCGACGTGCCCATGAGATATCCCATTTAGATAGAGCCCCCAGTGAATAGGGGAGAGCACACCAAAAATAACCTCAGTTTGCGGACGCCGCACTACTGACTCCCAGAGACTGCGCTGGTATGTACTGTAATTCTGGTGCATCATTGTTAATGCTGTTATTGCCAGTGAAGCGAATTAAAAGAAATGTAACCTGATGTAACCCATATGAATATAACGCTGGAGAGAGGAGAACAAGAAATTAAATGTTATTGTCGTGATAACCCTGTCTGAACTTTGTATAAACTGCTTGCTTATGTGATGAGATGGCCTGATGTGCAATGCTTTAAAAATCACAGAGTGACCTGGCGCAGCCCGGCTATCACATGTCCATCATAGGACTTTACTTAATAACTAAAGAATTAATAGCAGAGAAATAGAGAAAATAATTGCTTACCAACACTTACTGTCCTCCCTATAGACATTTATGGCCACAGTGTACTTAGGTAATTTATCATAGGACAGTGTCTGCTTTACCTGTCATTGGAGTCCAGGGAAGCCAGAGAGGCTTGGCTGTATCCTTGATGGGTCAAGTAACTATGTGTGATGGCATAGACATTAGCACATGAGTCTTCAACCTGCGGCCCTCCAACTGCTGTGAAACTACACATCCCTGTGAAACTACACATCCCAACTGTTATGATTCCAGTACTCCTGACCGGAGGAGATCTAATGACAATGGCCAGAGTACTGGAAGGGGAATGCTGGTTACGGGAGCTAGAAAGACTAGTTGCCCCTGGTGCCCTAACTCTATTGTCTCACCCGTGCTATCGAAAATCCCTTGCGAGACTATGGTTTCTTGAGCCCCTGGCAGCCACGTTTGAAAGGCGGATTATGTCTGCCCAACTCCGGTGCCCCCCGGTCTTAGTGAGAGACAAAGGGAAATCCGAGGCAGGATGATGACAAGAGGACCTCTGACTGACAACAGGCCAGGGGCAACAAGCTAACTAACCAAACCAGAAGTATGCGCGGAAAAACCGCCAGATAAAAGGACAACCAAAATCCACTAGTCCGTTACTCCTACCCAGCACCGCTGGATACCAGAGTGGATCTGTGGGAGCAGAATCCTCCGCAAAAGCTCCGAAACACAAATAATAAATAATAAGTAATAAAGCGGCCAAGCCGCAACACACGGCTACGCCGTGACTCACGAACACCACTGGATGTTTAAAGGTGCTCAGTCAGGACTC
Source organism: Pseudophryne corroboree (assembly GCF_028390025.1). NCBI lineage: Eukaryota > Metazoa > Chordata > Amphibia > Anura > Myobatrachidae > Pseudophryne > Pseudophryne corroboree. The sequence continues at coordinate 526,257,401 of NC_086446.1, read as the reverse complement.
CAGGAACAGATGACAACTTCCGAGTACAGGACAACTGAGGACAGGAACGACCGGGTACAGCAGGACTGGAAACACTCTCAGCAAACAGATACAGCATGCAGGAAGCTATTACCGGCGTCTGTGAGAAGCCCTGGAAGTGTACTTAACAGGGAGTCCTCCAATCAGCTGTTCAGAGGCTGATTGGATTAAATGCCGTGCAGCTGCCTTGCTGCACGGCCAGGAAACAGGTGCCCTATTAATTTAAATGGACCCAGCAACGGGGAACGTGGTCCGCCAGTGGCGTCCCCGTTGCTAGTGTCCGTGCGGCTCCGTGCGCCCGGCGTCTAGCGTTGCCAGGGAGCCGGCGGCTGTACGCGCACGGCGTCCCTGGTTGCTAGGCGCCGGGCCGCACCGACGAGCGGACCCCGGCGCCTAACAGTACCCCCCCCTTGAGGAGGGGTCAAGGAACCCCTAAAGCCAGGTTTCCGAGGAAATTCCCGAAAAAATGCCCTCTTGAGCCTCGGGGCATGGAGATCCTTATCCAGGACCCAAGACCTTTCCTCTGGACCATAGCCCTTCCAGTGCACCAGAAAATAAAGCCGACCCCGGGACAATTTGGAATCGAGAACCTTCTCCACCAAGAACTCCTGATGTCCCTGTACATCTACTGGTGATTTCCCCTGAGAGATCTTCCGAGGAAATCTACTGGAAGAAACGTATGGTTTCAACAGGGAGCAATGGAACGTATTTCCGATTCGGAGAGCTCTTGGTAAACGTAACCGGAAAGCAACTGGATTGATTTTTTTAATAATATGAAATGGTCCAATAAATTTGGGGCCCAATCTAGCTGAGGTTTGTCGAAGTCTAATGTTACGAGTCGACAACCATACCCTGTCTCCCACCTTAAAAGTGCAAGGACGCCGGAGCCTGTCAGAAAACTTTTTCTCTCGAAATGCCGCTTTTCTGAGAGCAAGGTGCACTTTTTTCCAAATGACTCTGAGATGAGAGGTTAAGGTTAGCGAGGAAACAGAAGAATGTTGAAAAAAAGAATTAGCTCTGGGGTGAAAACCAAAAACTGAAAAGAATGGAGACACATTAGTGGAGGAATGACAAGAATTGTTGTAAGCAAACTCCGCCAAAGGAAGAAACTCGGACCAATCATTCTGGAGTTTGGCTGAGTACAAACGCAAATACTGTTTTAATGATTGATTAACTCGCTCGGTCTGCCCGTTGGATTGGGGATGATAGCCGGATGTTAAAGACAATTTCATCTTTAATGAGGCACAAAAAGACTTCCAGAATTGTGCAATGAATTGTGGACCCCGATCAGAAACAATATCAGTGGGCAACCCATGAAGTCTGAAAACATGGCGGAGAAACAAAACAACCAATCCCTGGGCAGATGGCAGTCGGGGAAGAGCAATGAAATGGGCCATCTTGCTAAAACGGTCCACTACCACCCATATGACTCGGAATCCGGCTGACAGAGGGAGGTCTACCACAAAATCCATGGAAATATGAGACCATGGCCTGAGAGGAACATTTAAGGGCATAAGTTGTCCGATAGGCAAGGAACGGGGAACCTTATGCTGTGCACAGACCTGACAAGAAAAAACAAACTCCTTAATGTCTTTAGAAAGACCAGGCCACCATACTGAGCGGGAGACTAATTCCAAAGTTTTAGAGATCCCCGGATGCCCGGCAACTTTGCTATCATGAAACTCAGTCAAAACAGTAGCTCTCAAAAACTCAGGGACGTAAAGACGACCAGCAGGAGTATTTCCAGGAGCTTGATGTTGAAGCTGCTTTAACTGGGTAAACAAATCTTGTGTGAGGCCTGCCCAAATGACTGAAGATGGAAGTATGGGAGTAACAGGACTGTTATTATGAACTGGAAGAAAACTGCGTGACAGGGCATCCGCCTTGGTATTCTTGGAACCTGGCCTAAAAGTGATAATAAACTTGAAACGAGTAAAAAATAAAGCCCAACGAGCCTGCCGGGCATTCAGCCGCTTAGCTGATTCGATGTACTGAAGATTTTTGTGGTCAGTCAATACTGAAATGGTATGTGTTGCTCCCTCAAGCCAATGCCTCCACTCCTCGAAAGCCCATTTAATAGCCAGTAACTCCCGGTTACCAACATCGTAGTTGGATTCAGCAGATGAGAATTTCCTGGACATAAAGGCACAAGGATGTAGTTCCAGAGAGTCCGGATCCTTCTGAGATAGGATAGCCCCCACTCTAACCTCCGAGGCATCAACCTCAACAATGAAGGGCAATTCTGGGTTGGGATGTCTGAGGACTGGAGCTGAGACAAAAGCTTGTTTCAAGGCCTGAAAGGATAACTCAGCTTCACGTGACCAGTTGGTAGGATCCGCTCCCTTCTTAGTCAGTGCCACAATGGGAGCAACCAGGTCTGAAAAAGAATGAATAAATCTTCTATAATAATTCGCAAACCCTAAAAAGCGCTGAATTGCTTTTAAGTTGGTGGGTTGCGCCCAACTAAGGATGGCTTGGAGCTTCTTAGGTTCCATACAGAATCCCCGAGGGGAAATAATGTACCCTAAAAAGGATACCTCCGTAACATGAAACTCACACTTCTCCAGCTTGGCATATAGGTGATTTTCACGTAATTTTTGAAGAACCTGACGCACCTGGGTAACATGTTGTTCAATTGAGTCAGAATAGATCAGGATGTCGTCTAAGTAAACGACCACGAATCTTCCTAGAAAATCACGGAGCACATCGTTAATGAGATCCTGGAAAACTGCCGGAGCGTTAGACAAGCCAAACGGCATCACCAGATACTCGTAGTGACCCGACTGAGTACTGAAAGCCGTCTTCCACTCATCTCCCGACTTGATTCGGATGAGGTTATACGCTCCCCTCAGGTCAATTTTAGAAAAAATCACAGCCGAACGCAGCTGATCAAAGAGGACAGAAATCAGCGGCAGAGGGTAAGTATTCTTAACTGAGATCTTATTCAGGGCTCTAAAGTCAATGCAAGGTCTGAGTGATCCATCTTTTTTCTCCACAAAGAAAAAGCCTGCACTTAAAGGGGATTTAGATGGCCTGATAAATCCTTTCCCTAGGCTCTCCTTAACATACTCATTCATGGCCGTAGTTTCTGGCCCGGATAATGCATATAACCTTCCCTTTGGCAATGTGGCACCAGGAATTAGCTCAATAGCACAATCATAAGGCCGATGGGGAGGCAGAATGTCCGCATTGCCCTTGGAAAACACATCAACAAAGTCCTGGTATTCCACGGGAATGAGTTCGGGAATGGCAGCAGCTATTCTGACGGGAAACGTAATACATTCCTTATTACAGATGGTACCCCATTGTGAAATCTCCCCCGACTGCCAATCAATGATGGGATTATGAAAGGCCAGCCAAGGGTGACCCAGAACCACTGGAACTGCTGGGCAATGGGTAAGGAAAAACTCGATCTTTTCGGAATGAAGAGCTCCTACCGTAAGTAGTATAGGGGGTGTACGGAGGGAAATAACCCCATTGGACAAGGGACTCCCATCTAAACCATGCATGGTGATACACCTACCCAAGGCTAACTGAGGAATACCTAAGGCTTTGGCCCACGTTAAGTCCATAAAGTTCCCTGCAGCTCCACTGTCAACAAAAGCCGACACCGAAGAACTGAGGCTGCCAAAGGAAACTTTAGCTGGGACTAAAAGGGAGTTATTCGAGGAGATAAGCTGCAGACCAAAGTGAACCCCCTCACAATTCACTTGGTCGAGGCGTTTCCCGACTTGTTCGGACAATTACGGGCAAAATGTCCCTTACCCCCACAGTACAAACAAAGACCAGAGTTTTGCCTTCTGGCTCTTTCTTCTGGAGACAGCCAGGAGAGACCCATCTGCATGGGCTCCTCTATGTCCTCAGGAATGGAAAATACACATGGAGTAGACCTGACAGGTGCTCCTTTTTCAGCCCTCCGCTCTCTGAGACGACGATCAATCTTAATAGAAAGCTCCATGAGTTTATCGAGAGTCTCAGGAGCGGGATACTGAAGGAGACTGTCTTTTATAGACTCAGATAAGCCGAGGCGAAACTGACTGCGCAGGGCTGGGTCATTCCAGCCACAGTCGTTCGACCAACGGCGAAACTCTGTACAATAAACCTCTGCAGGATTTCTACCCTGTCTGAGAGCGCGTAACTGACTCTCAGCGGATGCCTCTCTATCAGGGTCATCATACAAAAGCCCTAAAGACCCCAAAAAGGCATCTACTGACAACAATGCCGGATCCTCTGCTTTTAAACCAAAAGCCCAGGTCTGAGGATCCCCCTGGAGCAAAGAAATAATAATTCCGACCCGCTGAGATTCAGTACCTGAGGAGATCGGTCTTAAACGAAAATAAAGTTTACAGGATTCTTTAAAATTAAAAAACTCCTTCCTATCACCAGAAAAACGGTCAGGTAAGTGCATTTTTGGTTCAGGGACTACCCTCGGGGAAGTTCGTAAAAGATCTTCCTGCGACTTCACCCGAAGGGAAAGATCCTGAACCATCTGAGTAAGTTCTTGAATCTGGCTGACTAGGAGCTGGCCAGGATTTGGCCCTAAACCTGTGGGATTCATGAGGCCGATAACTCTTACAAAACTGAATAAGAAAAAAATCAAACCCTGTTTAATTTTAAGTTTTGGTAAGGCCGGTAATAATGTTATGATTCCAGTACTCCTGACCGGAGGAGATCTAATGACAATGGCCAGAGTACTGGAAGGGGAATGCTGGTTACGGGAGCTAGAAAGACTAGTTGCCCCTGGCGCCCTAACTCTATTGTCTCACCCGTGCTATCGAAAATCCCTTGCGAGACTATGGTTTCTTGAGCCCCTGGCAGCCACGTTTGAAAGGCGGATTATGTCTGCCCAACTCCGGTGCCCCCCGGTCTTAGTGAGAGACAAAGGGAAATCCGAGGCAGGATGATGACAAGAGGACCTCTGACTGACAACAGGCCAGGGGCAACAAGCTAACTAACCAAACCAGAAGTATGCGCGGAAAAACCGCCAGATAAAAGGACAACCAAAATCCACTAGTCCGTTACTCCTACCCAGCACCGCTGGATACCAGAGTGGATCTGTGGGAGCGGAATCCTCCGCAAAAGCTCCGAAACACAAATAATAAATAATAAGTAATAAAGCGGCCAAGCCGCAACACACGGCTACGCCGTGACTCACGAACACCACTGGATGTTTAAAGGTGCTCAGTCAGGACTCCAGGAACAGATGACGACTTCCGAGTACAGGACAACTGAGGACAGGAACGACCGGGTACAGCAGGACTGGAAACACTCTCAGCAAACAGATACAGTATGCAGGAAGCTATTACCGGCGTCTGTGAGAAGCCCTGGAAGTGTACTTAACAGGGAGTCCTCCAATCAGCTGTTCAGAGGCTGATTGGATTAAATGCCGTGCAGCTGCCTTGCTGCACGGCCAGGAAACAGGTGCCCTATTAATTTAAATGGACCCAGCAACGGGGAACGTGGTCCGCCAGTGGCGTCCCCGTTGCTAGTGTCCGTGCGGCTCCGTGCGCCCGGCGTCTAGCGTTGCCAGGGAGCCGGCGGCTGTACGCGCACGGCGTCCCTGGTTGCTAGGCGCCGGGCCGCACCGACGAGCGGACCCCGGCGCCTAACACCAACATGCCCTGCCACAGTTTTACTATTAATGTATGCTAAAACTGAGGCAGGGCATGCTGGGATGTGTAGTTCCACAGCAGCTGAAGCTCCGCAGGTGAAGACCCATGCATTAGCACATACTGTATCACCAGCCTTCAGTGATTAGATTTCTTCAGTGCTGTTTTTGTAATGGATATGACCAACGCAGCCTAACAAAGCACACATAAATGTAGTTGCTTCTTTTTTTTTTATAGCCCTGACTTTATTCACGACCCCAAAATTACTGTATACCTGCCTACACTCATTAAATGTCGGGGAGACTACAGAATTTCTGGGATTTTTCCCACGCCTCCTGAATCCCACTCATATTTTCAGTGAAATTGGCCTTTCCAGGAGCTTGAGGATGAGAATCGCATAATCATGGCCCCACAACCTGCTGATCAATGCAGCTCATGGTGGCAGTGTACAGCAGTTGCATTCAGAGTCACAATTCCTGGCATCATGCCGCTTGCATCTACCATCTGGATCTCTTGAGGATAACCAAAAGGTCGGCAAGTTTGCCACACAAGAGTATGAAAACTGTGACTGTAAAAAACACATTTTGGAACTCCGCAATCAAATAATTATAACAGTTTCTTAAAGAATTTAGCTGGTTTGGCTCTTATTTATATCATAAATAACTCATGAACGTGAGGGGCCATTAATGTTTCCCTTATTTCATATGTCACCACTATACAGTATATTAACTTTCTATTGTATATTATTTATATTGGCTTATGTGCATATAGTAATGTAAGTCCCCCATGATCTGTGCCCTGAAGGAGGAAAACCTGTCCCTTCTGAAACAGGGGTCATTATTTGGTTACCACACCTCCAAAGTGACATGTACAAATTACTCATCCAGGGCAGGATTACATGTGAGTACTAGAGGGCCTGTGCTGCCCCCTGCCCCCATTTAGATATTTTTTAAATAATAATAATAATAATAATAATAATAATAATACTCTGGGGCTGGGAGGGGGGGGTAGAGGCTGGTTAAAAATTAAACATTTCTGTTACATTCCCTCAGACAGTTGGACCAAGAGTGATATTTTCTTTATTAAGAGCTATAAGTAGATCAAAACTATCCCCTGGCCATGGTAGAATGGTGCAGGAATGATGGGGGGGCCTCCTTTCAGAATGTACATATTGCTGCATAAGTCACCATGCAGTCACACTGTCACCATACGGGGTGCAGTTCTGCACATGCTATGCTACCTGACTTCTGCTCCTAGACCTGGATTCTACCTTCCTAATCTCAGCTACTCCCATTTCCTGTTTAGCTGTGTGCATTACGACAGCCCCTTCCACACATGTCTCTATGTCCCTGTGTCTCTCTGTCTCCTCTTCATGTGGGTATGTCCTTTCTTATATACCCCTACGGTGTCTGTCTACTTTACCCCAACTATTATTCCCTTGCGTCCCTCATCACTCACTGTTCCATTTGCCTCGCACTTTTTTCAGCTACCGGTTCTGAAACTTTTGTCCTCTCCACCCCTTACCGCAATCCTCCTATTTTACTCAAGACATTAGGATCCTGAAGTGACAAGGACGAACCTGATGAAGGCAGTTGAGGACAACATTATTACTTTATTATATAATGATTGCCTTGGTGCAAAGAGGTAAGTTAATACTTACCACATTGAAACAGTATCACCGGAGAAGCAGCTGAGTATTGCTGAGTTTCCCTAGTGATATTTTGTTTGATAAATTGTAGCTAATGTGGGTATTTTTTTTATCGCTATGTTTAATGACAAAAAAAAATGTTACATATTCCCACAAAGGGTCTGTTCATGATAAATAAGCCTCTGTATCTTTGAATAACTAATGTTTTTTGTAATATACTGAAAGACCTTAAAATTTCAGATTTGCAATAGCAAAATAATAATAATAATAATAATAATAATAATTTTATTTAAATAGCACTCTTTCTCCTATATGAGTCAAAGCGCTTAACAGTTAAGGTCCATACACACTTGACGATGCACACGTCGTTAACGACTGTCGTAAACGACTTCCCTTGAACTTCCCTTGAACAGCTGAGCAAACGACATGAGCATACACACTACCAACGACCAAAGACCGTTCATCGATGAAGCATCCAAGCTGAACAGTTTATTAAAATAATGGGCTGGGAACAGGGTTGGCGAGTCCAGTGTAATGGCGCTGGGTGTGTCCGGGGAGTGGCTTGGTCATTGGTCGTTCACACCATACACATTGAACGACGTCTCTGGTCGGTAACGACCATAGTGGAAATTGAGCATACATGCTCCACAGATAAGCGAGGGTCATTAACGTCCCGCGGGGCCGCGCATCGGTGGTCGTCGGATGCATACACACTTGACGATATAATGAGCGACGTCGTTGATGAGGGCTAAAATGAACGACGTCGCTCATTTTATCGTCAAGTGTGTATGGGCCTTTAGAATGAGCATAATACAGTACAAAAACAATAAAGTAAAGAAAAGTATTTCATAAAATAAAGAGCATGGAGATACATAAGGAAATGTTTGCATAAGCAGGAAAGTCCTGAGTCTGTTTCTGAAGGATTCTAGAGTGTAACATACTTACAGTACTTTGTATAGCAATACAAGCTCCTCACATGGATGGACTCCCTCCAGGGGAGTATTAAGAGAGGAGGGGACCAATGCTGTCTCCTTCTGTGACCCCTCCCTCTCTCTCTCTATTACTGGCAGCGTAGTCTCTCTGAGTTTCAGCACTAGTAGAAGCTAGCTCTGTGCTAGAGTCCACTGCGATTTCCCTACTGCAGAAGTGTACAGTGCAGCAACATTTTTCTGGTGATTTTGCAAGGCTGCCACAGCAGATGCCAGACTCCTGAGAGGTGAGTACTGAAGAAATGGGTGCAGCATGTACACCCATTATAGATGTGCCACTATCTCAGACTTGCCTACTCTCCCGGATTCTGCGGGAGACACCCGGTTTCTCAGGTAGTCCCCCGCAGCCCCGGAAGAGTGGGCACCCCTCCCACATTCTGCCCACTTACTAGGAAAGTGGGCAGAATGGGGAGCTAAACAGTGCTGAATCGAGGACCCGGCAGAGGGGGTGGGGCTTAATGACGCAATTGGTATTTGCTTGTGCAGTGGGTGTGGCCTGATGACATCATTGACCCGGCCCCACCTCCTTTGCCGCCCACCTGCTTCTCCTCTCCGAGTATCTCCCGGAGAGGAGAGGAGAGGAGAGAAGAAAAGTAGGTAAGTATGCACTATCTCCCTCCCCTGTGCTAGTCCAGAGAAGCTACAGCTGCAAAGCAAAGGTGTAGCAGACCAGCCAGGAGAGGGAGCTAAGCGTTGCCGGCTAGCCTCTCTAGCCGGCAACGCTTAGCTCCCTCTCCTGGAGCCTGCACCGTCCTCCTCTCTAGAAATGCCCCAGGGTAGGTGGCATTCAGTCTATGATGCTTTAGTTTTGTTAGTGCATATGGCTCTTCAGTGTTTTTGGTGGCTCCACACTCTGAGCAGGGGAGGTGCATCCTGCTGCTCTGTCACTTTAGAGAGCCAATCCCATGAGGTTTTCTGATGTGAAGAAGTGGAGTTCCTCCTTTGTTTTGGAGTGCCTGCATTTGGGAAAGCCTAATACTATTAGTGTAACTATAAAAAAAAAAAAGGTGCTGACCACAAAAGCCTTTCAGATCATTTCCTTTTTCTATAATACAGTAGTTTAGAAAACAAAAGCAGAGTTCTCCTTGATTGCCATGGTCCACACCACCTTTCATGCACTATTTTGTCAATCCTCCCCGTTAACAAATGCTTGTGGGGGTTATTCAGATCGCATCACTCAGCGATGCGGCCACAATAACCCCAGTGGCAGCATCACTGCGCACACACAGGCACTGTCCTGCACGTGCGCGGCTGCTGAATGCGATCAACGTGCAATGAGTGCGAACACCTGTGACTGATTGACAGGCAGAGGCATTCACGGGGCGGGCGGTAGGCAGTGACATAGCATTGCAGGCAAAACGTGGACAGGTTGGTGGTCACACACAGCTGCTCCGATGAGAAAAATGGTGGCTGACTGCCTGCATATGCAGCCCAGCTGCGGCTGCAGGGAGTTGTCCACAGTTACTGCGATTGCAATTAAATTGTGGTCGCAGCCTCTGGGCAGGCCATTCTGCGTGCTGGGCAGCCTGCGATGGGCGGCCACCAGCGTGTGAAAGAAAGGATTGCAGATACTGCTTTTTAGCAGTATCTGCATTCTGTACTGAATAACCCCGTGTCCTTAGAAACAGATACAATTCCCAAAAAAAAAGACGACACAACAAAGAACACTTTTGCATTTCATAAGTGATGTCTGGCCAATTTGCCATTTGATAATGACAAATCGCCTACATCACTCAGTTTGTGTGGGTGATTGCATGCTCCTGCATTCGCTAGCATGGTTTCTTGTTTTGATTGCTGCACATCAAACCCAGTGATAACACTAGTTACATTGTTTATGCTAGTGAAGGATGGAACGTGAGTGTTCCCTCCTTCATTAAAGTCGTTCTAATGTGTATGAGCAATCCCTGCTCAAGGGCATTCATTCCAATGTCAGAACGAATGGCCGTCGTTCTAGTGTGTACCTACCCAGCTACCGTAAGCCAGCATAAGAGGAAGGAGAAGTACTGTATGCTACCTAGTATCTAGGTACTATCGCATCCAAGAGAATTACATTTATAAGAGACATCAGGTGTGGTTTGCATGTTCTGCACTCATTCTCCACTACTGCTGCAGCTGAGTCTCATCGTAAGACACATATGGTGGAGAACAAATTACTAATGCTTTCCAGTTTTTTTTACCAGCTGCCTTATAGCGCTAGCTAGCAAACTGAGCAGTTTATTGAACAAGGGATAAAATGTTAGTATAAAATAAGGACAGGGATCAGGTGGACCATTATGAAACATAATGGGCAGTATTCAATTCTTTTCACCCCCTTCAACACCCGCTCTGTTTCTGCTGACGGGCGTGGTGTAATCATTTCAGCTCGGGCACCCAACCCATTACCCAGCTAAACCTGGTTACTATGGGTGCAAAATGCTCGATAACAGGGATCACTTTAGAAAGGAGATTGGGTGTGATATATCATTTGAATACCGCCCATTGTATGTACATTGAAGAGAGTGACTTGTGGTGTTATGCCACATAAAAGAGACAGATACATTTTGTAAACCATTATAATATACAGTATCAGCACTAACCACACTGCCATAGCCTTTGAATAGGCCCAATTCAATTTTCATCGAGAACAGTGATGATCCACTATATAGCTGTTTAGTCAGGGGCGTAAGTTATTACCAGACGCCCGGAGGCGAAAAAGTTTATATTGACCCCCCTCGGCCCAGTACAGGTATACACTCACAGCCACATATACAGGCTTACACGCACTCACATATATACAAATACACACCCAACCACACACACACACACACACACACACACACACACACACACACACACACACACACACATTATACCACTTATACACACACAGCCACATATCTACACACTCACAGCCACATACACATCTATACAAATACATACACACACACACACACACACACAGCCACATTGACACACACACTGTCCCCATCCTGACACTTTCCTCCATCAGTTACCTCTTCTCACCTGCCTCAGTGTCAGCAGCTGCGTTGTGGGCAGGAGCTGGGCAGCGGCGTTGTGGGGCAGGAGCTGAAGCCGGGCAGCTGTGCTGTAGTGCAGGAGCCGGAACCGGGCAACTGCACTGTGGGGCGTGATGTCATCAGGCTGAAGCTGAGTAGCTGTGCTATCAGGGGGCGGGATCTGACGAGACGCGGTAATATTATCCAGGAGCCGGGCAGCCGCACTTCTCAGCCGGGGTGTAATTCGGGGGATGGGAGTCGCAGCCGGACAGCCGCACTGTCAGAGGCAATGGAGAAGGTGCCCCCTCCATTGCTGGAGCCCGGCGGCATCCGACTCCATTGCCTCCCAGACTTCCGCCACTGTGTTTAGTAAGAGAGCATCTACAGTTGTCAAAGCAGTATCCATGCAGCAATGACTATTGCAATTTTTCCCCATCCCTATATACTATGGACAGCAGTGGTACAGTAACGCAGCTGTTCTCCAATGGACAAAGCCGCAGTAAAAAATATTCTTCCACCCAGCCTGTGACATGGCAGTTAGGAGCTGATTGGCTTGTACTCTATCACTGCACAGTTTATCACTTTTCAAGGCTTAGTATATCTCCTGTGGTTTATTTTTTATTTTTTATAAAACCACTTCAGGCATGCACGTCTTGGCACTTACCTGGCCTGGCAAATGATAAGACTACTCTTACCACCGCATGCCAGTGTTTCAAGAAAGCCCTGGTGTCTTTTTCTTAATTAATATCCAATAATGTATCCTATAACTTCAATGAGCAATGATTGAAGCAATATTTATTTGGAGGTGTTTTAATAAATAGATTCCTGTAGACAATACAAGAAAAATCTGAAAATAAGCCATTAACTTGATTTGGGCACAAGAGGTGTACACAGATAATCAGCAGTGACAGAGAGACAGCCACAGATGTGATACAGGCACACTAGTAGGCTCATGTCGAAAGTATGGACACAACTTCAACCACCTGACTATTCCAAAACTATAAATGTTATGCCTGCTTACACAGTAACTGAATTTCATCACATTTTGTACACACACATTGCTCCATTGCATTACTGATACAGAGAGCACTCTGTAAACTAATAGCTATTAATAAACAAATTTCCCCAGCACACTGCAACGGTCCAGCAAAAGACACTTGTATCCTACATAATAATACAATGCTGTGGACTCAGTTATCTATACAGTATTTACAAACATATGGTAAGGCACCAGCCATGACAAGTTTTCTCTGCTCTGGTGCTCCGACCTACACAACATAATAATAGCAACAATTTGGGTCAGATATTTGTATTTCTAAACTAAAAGCCAACTCACCTGGAGGCACCCTATGATCCTCCAAAATGGCACTACAAGGATCAGCATACCCTCCAGCATTGGTCCCATACATGCCTTTAAAAACAGTGATACACAGAATTGAAGTAGCTTAATCAATTTATTGGCCATCATAGGTGCATGTAAGGAAGCAGTGGCATCAGGGCCGGCTCTACCATTAGGCAGCTTTAGGCAGCTGCCTAGGGGCGCCAGCCACAGAAGGGCACCACTGAATTCATCTAGTGAAAACTAACTGAAACGTCTCTTTATACAGGTTAGTAATGAACTTACAGATGGGGGGATGGAACACAATAAGGAGCATACAAATATATATATATATATATATATGTATGTGTGTATATATGTATGTATACATGTACAATTAAAGGGATGTAGGTAGCATCCCGGCGGACGGGATATTGCATTCAGAATCCCGATAGCCAGCATCCTGAATGTCAGGATTATGGGGAGGGTTAGGGTTAGGCTGGGGGGAGGGAGGCAATAAAATATGTAATTATTACTGCGCTTGAGAAAATGTTAGCTGCTTCAATAAAAATTATTAAAGAGTTAAATATAGAAGCGCTTAATGTTAATTGTACCGCTCATACCTGTGAATAAAAGATAATGGTTACTTAAAATGTTTACAGACCCTTTTTGAGGTTTTTGTATTGGAGGGTTTAATTGTGGAGATTTGAGGATTCCAAATGTAAAAAGTCCGAGAACAATTGTTGTTATTTGTTCCGTGCAAAAGTCCCGTCCTATCTGACCCTGCTATCCCTACCTTGTAAGCCGCTGGCCGCGGCTTACTTCCAGCTTCCGGACCTGGTTTCCTCCCGCTGGCTAGCGGTGTGTGAGCGGGTTGCTCTGCCGTGTGCTCAATGATTACGTGTGTCAGCGTCTCCTTCCTCCGTCTTTCTCAAGCCAACGCGTTTCGGGCTTTGAGGCCCTTTGTCAAGGATGAGAGAGTGTTGTTTCCTTTTCCTTTTATTTTGTAAAAATTCAAAAAAACTTTATTAATCCTCTATCTAAAAACAGGAACTGGTAATCCCGGAAATTCTGTAATTTGGCGGCAAGCATGTGCCTATATTGCTCATTATATTTTATTTTCATTTTAAATTAAAAAATGGTGGTATGGCGGTTTTTAATTTATGTTAATAAATATTAATAAAGTCGTGGGGGGAGGGAGGGTTAGGGTAAGGGGTAAGGTTAATTAATTTCATTCAAATTTCAGAATTATGGTGGTCCGGATGCTGCTGTCGGTATTCTGCCCGGTGTATCCCATACCCAACCTCAAGTGAATATCACCACCAGACCCCCACATACAGTATTATAAAATATTTAAAGAATAGATGGCACTGAAGGACTTTTAAAGTGAACGTATATTGTGAAAAAAGTTACAAAAACTTTAAAAGTCCTTGAGTGTTGTCCCTTTCCTCTGTATATGTATAATGATGCAATTCATCCCAGCCCACCTAGTGGCCCCCCGCATCTCCCCTCCGAGAGGTGTTGGTGGTGGGATTTTCAGGTTAGGGGGATCTAGGCTAAAGATTTGCCTAGGGTGCTGCGAGACCTTGCACCGGCCCTGAGTGGCATAGTCACGTTTTGACATGTAGAGCAGCAAAGGGTAAAAAATGGGTGTTAGCAGCTGCAGGGCGGGCCATATAGTGGCAGATTGTTGCTTGAGCACACTGTGCTCTACAGTCACCGCAGTGCAGAGAGGAGCAAGGAGCTGTAGTTGCTGCAAAAATACATTTGCTCATTCACTGCTGGGGAGGCGCCTCTTGGAACTATTTATGTATTAGGTAGGCGGAGCATTCAACCCCCCTGCTTCCCCCTGGTTATGCCACTGTAAGGGAGGGGGTTAATCTATACAAGAAAAACTAAATCCCCCAGCACACTTCAATGGGCCAGAAAATGAGACTTGCATCCTACTGTATGTACATAATTATCAAATGCAGAGGACTCAGTTGTATACATTTGCAAACATGACAAGCCACCAGCTGTGTCAAGGTATCTCTGCTCTGGTGGTTGTACACTACATAATAATATCACCACTTTGAGTCATATACTGTATTTATATGTTTCTAAATTTAGAGCCAATAAATTGGTTGATCAACTTCCGTACTGTGTATCACTGTAATAATTACTACTAACAGCAACGCACAGCTATTTATCTTTATTTTCGTTATTCTTTATTTCTTTTTTATTTCAATGTTTTTATTGCTTGTATTCTACTAGCATGGCTACTATTATATGTATCCATTGTTTTTGTTCATTGATGTTTAAGCTGATTATTTCTATTTTTAGCTAGTTGATGTTAACCAGAACCATCTCCTGTGTTTATTGAGTACTCCAGATAGTTCTTGTCTACACAATAATTTTGAATAATTCCAGCGCATTGAGGCACTGCTTGTATGTTTGTTTGTTTGTCTCTCTCCCACTTGCTGAAGGTTATGTAGTTACTTATTAACCTATAATGCTAAACAGTATAGCGTAGAGGTTTCATTACTTATTTGTTAAGGATTGTTCTGTAAATATAATTTGTTGTTCTGCATGCGTTTCTGAAGGACACTGCATTTTTTCTATTCCAACTATCTGAAATTAAACCATCCTAATTACTTAAACAGTAATTTGTTGAAATGATCCTATATTTCCATTCAGGAGGATATATTGTCAGCTACATTGGATTCTTATTGTGATTGCAAAAGAAACATACAGACAGTGATATTAAGTTGCTACTAAACATTGTGTGTATTATGGAGAAAACAGATTGTTTTCTGTCTGGTTCTTTAGCACAACCTACGTTAGCTCTTTGTTTTGATTGAAGCAGCTACCCAAGTCTTCACTTACAGAAGGCTAAACACATATAAATGATCCCTGTAGTTTATAGAAGTGTTTCTGTTTATGCAAATACATTTCATGACTCAATGTTATTTCCAGGGTTCCAAATGTTCCATCAGTTGTATGAGACAAGACAGGTAGGGAAAAGAAAAAGCTAAAGGGAAATATTTAAAATATAAGAACCACTGGCGTTTATACAGGGACGGTTCGAGCCCTCTCTGCGCCCCGTGCAGGAAATGGGGGCGTGGCTTAATGCAGGGGGCATGGTCAGTTACGCCCCCTGTACAGTAGTAGCGCCGCTTAAATGCTGAGTGGTGCGCGATGACGTCACCGCGCACCGCTCAGCAAAGGTCCTCTCCACGAAGGGAAACTAGATGCTACGCGTCTAGTTCCCTTCACAGGGGACGCAGCCGCACAGCCAGGGGACACTGCGGGAAGCGGAGGGCACAGCAGTGGCGGATCTTGCCATGGTGCGGCGCCCTCCGGATGGCGCCAGCGCCCTCCTGAAGGCGGCGCCCCGGGCAAAAGTCCTGCTTGCCCGTGGCAAGATCCGCTACTGCGTTTATATAATGGGTGCAGTGTGTGCGGTGCACATGGGCCCCTGGGTCCAGGGGGGGCCCACACCACACACACTGCACCCATATTCTAATACTCATCTTTCCGGCGTCCAGCGCCGAGCGCTGCTCTCGCGGCTATAAGCCCAGGTAAAATGGCTGCCACGCATGCGCAATAGCTAAATTGGTCTCAGGAACATGGCGGGCGCCACGTTTCCGGAGACCTGTCCATGCGCAGTAGACTTTGGCATATTGCCGGAGACTACCACACCATGCAGGGGAGGGGGCCCACCTGGAGGTGCACACGGGCCCCCTCCTCTGTTAAAACGTCCCTGATAAGAACTTTTACAAACGCAAACTTTTCCTGAACAATGGAGCTATTTCAGAAATGGACACAGGGCCTAATTCAGATCTAATCGCTGTTGTGCATTTTCGAACAGCATGCGATCAGTTCCTAACTGCGTATGCCTATGCACCTCAATATGCATTGTCGGACAGCAACAATGGGCATCGCTGGGATGGTGCGAAAAATCCGATCGCATTGGTGTGCGCAAGGTGATTGACAGGAAGAGGCCGTTTGTGGGTGGCAACTGAGCGTTTACTGGGAGTGTTCGGGGAAATGCAGGCATGCCCAAGCGTTTTCAGGGAGGGTGTCAGCTCTGGCACCGGTCAGCCCGTTCTCATCGTTCTGTAGGAGTAAGTCCTGGGTTGCGCACAGACTGTGCAAAGTTCGTTTTTGCAGCTCAGCTACATATGCGATCGCAAACTTGCACGGCGAATTTACACTCCCCCTGTAGGCGGCGACTATCTGATCGCAGGATAGCAAAATTAGCAGCCCAGCGATCAGATCTGAATTAGGCCCATTATTCCCTCAGCAGCTTCATTGCCATCCAGCCCGGACAATAAGTAGGACTGACATGCTCTCCGTTTTCTGTAATGCTGACCTCCGTCGGCCCTTCCCCTCCCTCAGATGGCCACAGTATGTCAATCATGCTGTGGCTTATGGGGTACTGCGACTGTTATTGCAGACACAGATCTGCATATGCACAGTACAGAACCTGGAAATGTGCAGATCTACATACTTCAGAGCTGTACGTAAACCATTGGGTCTGTATACATCTCTGAATTATGCCCATAGTACATTACACCTCTGTTAAGTGAGGGTTAACTGTAGCAGCTTGATCTGTGTCATTTTAAGCATAAATACGTTAGGTAGATATGATATTATTCTACCATGAACAAATAACTGTATACCATTGGGCAGAATTAGCATGCATACTTGTGGTCATCACTTGACCATGCAGGCCTGTTGGATCCAGCCACATGGCTTGAGTTCTGGTTGATAGTAAAAATTGTCTGTACACGTTTATGGCCACATTTGACAGAAATCTGTGTGCTTTTTGGTAAGGCTGACCGACCATATCACCGAATCGATCAATATATGGTATAAGAATATTTGAATATTTCAAGTGCCCCTGCACACGAAGACACTGCCATCCATTTGATAATTATGTCCAATACACAATAAAATAACACATTTTCTACTTGTAATAATTGTTCTGTCAGTGATATGATTCACAGCTACAATACAGTTAAATCATAATCTGGGGAATGTATCAATGTACAAAACATGGCATTAATTAAAAATTAATGACTTTTTAAAATGTTTTAATGAGCAGCTAAAGGGAAGTATGATATAGGCCCTCATTCCGAGTTGATCGCTAGCTGCAGTTGTTCGCAGCACAGCAATCAGGCTAAAAATCGGCATTTCTGCGCATGCGTACAGGCCGCAGTACGCAAGCGCGAAGTACTTTCACACAAAACTATGCAGTTTTACACAAGGTCGAGCAACGCTTTTCTGTCGCTCTGTTGATCGGTGAGTGATTGACAGGAAGCGGGTGTTTCTGGGTGGTAACTGACCGTTTTCAGGGAGTGTGCTAAAAAACGCAGGCGTGACAGGTAAAACGCAGGTGTGCCTGGGGAAACGGGGGAGTGGCTGGCCGAACGCAGGGCGTGTTTGTGATGTCAAAGCAGGAACTAAACTGACTGAGGTGATCGCAAGGTAGGGGTAGGTCTGGAGCTGCTCAGAAACGACATGAAAATTTTTACAAGCAGTTCTGCTAACCTTTCGTTTGCACTTCTGCTAAGCTAAGATACACTCCCAGAGGGCAGCGGCCTAGCGTTTGCACTGCTGCTAAAAGCAGCTAGCGAGCGATCAACTCAGAATGAGGGCCATGGATGGAAAGTTTATTTCTAAACTTTGTTATTTGCAAGTGCACCACAAGCACCACTCTGCAAATTTATACACTGCCCCCCCCCCCCCACTTCCTCCAGAATTGCATTCAACAGATTCACCCTTACCTGCAAAGCCTTCAACAACCCCATCCCTTCATCCATCTGAAATCTCATTTCATTCTTGTTGAAAGAGTCTTTGTGTTCTCCAGGGAGGCTTTATGCCCTATCCCAAGATGGCCACCCAGATCTCTAATACTGTGCTGGGTCCATCTTGAAACTGTGTAGTGTGACTCTGTGGCAAACACAAGTCTCCACAATGATTCCAGTGTTCCTGCATCACTAAAAAGTAGAGATAAGCAGTTCAGGTTCTGAGGAGCTATAATCTGCTATACTGGCTGTGCTGTATCTAGACTCACAAGTGGCTGTACTGTATAGTGAGTGACTGTGTATAGGTGACATGCTGCATGCTGCTGTGTGCTGCGCTATACTCTGCTATACTGGCTGTGCTGTGTCCAGAGTTTCACAAGTGGCTGTACTGTTACTGACTGTGCAAAGAAGGATAGTGCTGTGTGCTATACTCTAATATACTGGCTGTGCTGTGCCAAGACTCACAAGTGGCTGTGCTGTAAAAATGCCTGTGTATAGGGGGCATGCTGCACTCTGCTGTGTGCTGTGTTATACTCTGCTATACTGGCTGTGCTGTATAGTGACAGTGTAGAGATGGCATGGTACATGCTGCTGTGTGCTGTACAATACTCTGCTATACTGACTGTGCTGTGTCCAGACTCACAAGTGGCTGTGCTGTATAGTGACTGTGTTTAGGGGGCATGCTGCTGTGTGCTGCGCTATACTCTCCTGTCCTGTAAATTGTACTATTTAGCACGCTTTGTTTATGTGAATCCATAAGCCCCATGATTCACGTAGTTCAAACTGAGCTGCAAGCTTAAAAATTGAATATATATATATATATATATATATATATATACACACACACACACACACACACACACACACACATATCAATCATATATCTATTGTTTTTTTTTTATTTGTTGGTGCACTTTCACGTGCATCTATAAGCCCTGTGTGTCCACACAGTTGGAACCGAGCTGCAGGTTTAAAAATGAAAACATGAAATATATATATTGTTTTTGTACTGGTTGGTTTGTGCGCTTTATTCAAGTGCATTTTGTTCACATGCATTTATGAGCCCTGTGATCCACGTAGTTGGAAATGAGCTGCAGGTTTAAAAATAAAAAAATAAAATGTATATATCTATTGTTTTTGTACTGGTTAATTGACGCACTCCACTCAAGTGCATTTTGTTCACATGCATCTATAAGCCCTGTGATCCACGCAGTTGGAAATGAGATGCAGGTCTAAAATAGAAAAATAAAATATATATCTATTCTTTTTGTACTGGTTTGTTGGTGCGCTTTACTCAATTGCATTTTGTTCACATGAATCTATAAACCCTGTGATCCACACAGTTGGATCCAAGCTGCAGGTTTAAAAATACAAAAATAAAATGTTAATATCTATTGTTTTAGTACTGGTTGATTGATGCACTTTACTCAAGTGCATTTTGTTTATTTGCATCTATAAGCCCTGTGATCCATGCAGTTGGAACTGAGCTGCAGGTTTAAAAATACAAAAATAAAATGTATATATGTATTATTTTTGTACATGTTGGTTTGTGGCTTTACTCAAGTGCGTTTTGTGCATGTGCATCTACACTGTATAAGCCCTGTGATCCATGCAGTTGGAACCGAGCTGCAGGTTTAAAAATAGAGAAATAAAATACATTTAATATATCTATTGTTTTTGTACAGGTTGATTGATGCACTTTACTCAAGTGCATTTTGTTCACGTGCATGTATAAGCACTGTGATCCATGCAGTTGGAACTGAGCTGCAGGTTATAAAATAGAAAAATAAAATATATATATATTCTTTTTGTACTGGTTTGTTGGTGCGCTTTACTCAATTGCATTTTGTTCACATGAATCTATAAACCCTGTGATCCACACAGTTGGATCCGAGTTGCAGGTTTAAAAATACAAAAATAAAATGTATATATCTATTATTTTTGTACTGGTTGGTTTGTGGCTTTACTCAAGGGAATTTTGTTCATGTGCATCTACAATGTATAAGCCCTGTGATCCATGGAGTTGGAACCGAGCTGCAGGTTTAAAAATAGAAAAATAAAATACATATAATACATCTATTGTTTTTGTACTGGTTGGTTGGTGCTCTTTTCTCAAGTGCATTTTGTTCACTAGCATCTATAAGCCATGTGATCCACACAGTTGGAACTGAGCTGCAGGTTAAAAAGTAGAAAAATAATCATCAACCTTCTCATTAGTGATCGAAGGTAGTCCTTCCAAAAAATTGTGTTGTGGAAGCCCAAACAAAGCAAACACCTCGGCCACAAAAGTGTCAGTACCTATCACTGAAGTGCTTGCTTTCTTAAATTGTGCATATCCTTTTTAATATCCAACATAAGGGTGGAAGGCACATCCCAAGGACAATTCCATTTTGCACCAATTTTCATTTCTGCCAATACTGTGTGGCAATGTTTCATAGATGTGCTATAAACTGCTATGTGTTTGTGCCACTGCTCTGTCACTTAGTAACCAACCAGGTTGCTGTAGCCTTTACCCAATAATGGTGAAAACAATATTGTAAACTGTGAGGTGGTCAAATTGACTGGAAATGACTGGAAATTAATGTTATTGAGGTTAGTAATACTCTAGGAACAGAAAATGGCCCAAATTAAGTGATTTTAACTTTTTCTGTACATTTTTCAAACAAATCCAAAACCAGTCACAGCGGTTTGGCAAATCCAAATCCAAAGCAGGACGATGAATCAGAGCCATATCCAAAGCCAGAACAAATGGTCTGGTGCACATCTCTACTACAAAGTGCCTACATAGCTGTATGATACCCTCCTACACTCCAGCGACTATGCATCCCCAATGTAACATGTAACAGTGAGTACGACTGTATCTGCCATCTGTCAATAAACCATCACCACTGGTTAAGTAACTGGGCTGTTCATAGATTGAGTCATCAACTGGTGTGTGTGCCTATATAACTGTGCAATATCAACACCTGCACATGATTTCCAACAACTCTCCCACTCTTAAACCATGTTAAGGTACAGTGGGCCTAATTCAGACTTGATCGTAGCTGTACAAAATTTTGCACGGCTGTGATTTGTTACTCAGACATGCGGGGGGACGCCCAGCACAGGGCTAGTCCGCCCTGCATGTCTGGCTCTGCCCCTCCGCATAGCGCAATGCTTTTGTACTTGACGAGTAGCTCCCTACCAGCGCAGCTCCTGCGCGCTGGCAGGGAGCTACTTGTCGCTGTTGGGGTCGCAGTGGCTGTGTGTGACGTTACGCAGCCACCACGACCCGACCCCCGCACGGGCCGCACCCCTAAAATGGCATCCAAATGCCACTGGCCTGCCCCCTCCCACCCAGTGACCGCCTCTGCCTGTCAATCATGCAGAGGTGATCGCTGGGCTGAGATGCCCATCGGCTGTCTAGAATGCGCTGGCGCACTGCGTCGCCAGTGCATGCACAGTTCAGACCTGATCGGCTGCTGTGCGAAAATGCACAGCAGCGATCAGGTCTGAATTAGGCCCAGTGTCTTCACAACTCTTCCAATCTCCACTCTGAGCCACACTTGCTCATGTTGTTTCACTTTTCTTCATATTAGAATGTAATCTCTTTAATAAACATTACTCTCCCTATCCTTTGTCTTTATGTTTGCATTTATTTTGTGTACTGAATATGTCCTTGTTATGTCCAAAATGTTTTGTTCTTCCCACTCTATAAAATGGTAACTAAAATATACTGGTAGGTAAATTGGCTTCTGACAAAAAATAACACTAGTGAGTATGTACTGTAGGAAATATCGATTTTAAACTCCCCTGAGGCAGGACTGAAGTGAATAACTAAATATTTTCTATAGAATGCTGCGGAATATGTGTACACTATATATATATATATATATATATATATATATACCAGTGACGTGCGGTGGGGTGAGGCAGGTGAAGCAGAGCCTTTCCTGTCATACTTACGTTTAAACCAGAGTTTTGACTGAATAAAATATATGAAAAATACTGATAATTTGTTTGAAATATCTTCTTTGCATTATTCTAATAATTTTTATAGCTCAAACTCTGGAGTAAAAAGTCTATGGCAGGTAAGGCAGTGCCTCACCTGTGTATCCTTTCCACCCATCTCTAATCAAAACTCACCAGATTTTCAGGAGTTTATAATGCTGCACCTGTGTATAATGCCCAGATGTACCCTTTGGCTCATATATTGCATGTAAATCTGGCTCTGGGGTTAGCCAGTGCCTCCTGAGCCATTTAGCTCACCGCACGTCCCTGATATATACACATATACGCATCAAAGTATGAGTTTATTTGAGAGAGTTATTATCTTTAGAAGATATATTGATGATATATTGTGTGGAAAGGTGAGAAAGGAGAGCTTGAAGAGTTCATGAATCAATTAAATGTGAACAAATTCAATCTTAAGTTTACATACACTTATAATGAGAATAA
The DNA here is from genome assembly GCF_028390025.1 of Pseudophryne corroboree. Classification (NCBI taxonomy): domain Eukaryota; kingdom Metazoa; phylum Chordata; class Amphibia; order Anura; family Myobatrachidae; genus Pseudophryne; species Pseudophryne corroboree. The sequence continues at coordinate 526,234,594 of NC_086446.1, read as the reverse complement.
AATCGAATTTTTGGATCTAGTGTTAAACTCCACGCAAGCTGTATCCACAGGTAAAGTAAACACCTATACCCACTTCAAAAAGGTAGATAGTAATAGTTATCTTGATTTCTCAAGTTGCCACTTTCCATCTTGGAAGACAAGCATACCCTTTTCACAGTTCTCAAGGTTGAGACGCAATTGCAGCACTATTGAGAAATTTGAGGAGCAGTCATTTATTTTTAAAGAAAGATTTGAGGAAAAAGGATATCCAAAGAACCTTATAGAGGATTCAAAAGAGAAAGCGAAGGATACGAAAAGGGAAGATCTGGTGGTATATAAAGATAAGGGTGGTAAAAAGGAGGAAAACAGTAAGAGATTTGGTTGTCCCTTTGTGACTAATTTTAATAGTGATGTACATTGAATTAAAAAATGTTTACACAAAAATTGGCACATACTGAGAGAAGATCCTATACTCTCAGATTATTTACCTAGTGCACCTAATATGGTATTTAAGAAGGCCAAGAACCTTAAATCATATGTCTCCAAAAGCAAGTTGGAAGTTATTATGGAGAGAGAAAAATCAAATCCGTTTGGTGATATAAAAGGTTTCTTCACTTGTGGTAAATGTAAAACTTGTAAACAAGGAGATAAAGGAAAAAACGTTCCAAACGAGTAATGGTAAAATAAAAAATAAAATATGTGGGCAAAACAAAAAGAGTTCTAAAAATCCGGATATTAGAACATATGAGAAATATTAAAAATAAAGTCACATATCATAGTGTCCCGAGACACTTTCAAGAATATCATAGGAGTGATTCCACTAAACTTAAATACAAAGGGATTGAAATAGTACTTCCAAATAAGAGAGGGGGAGATAGAGAAAAGGATTTGTTAAGAAGGGAGACATACTGGATCATTACCCTTGATACCCTACTGCCGAGGGGCTTAAATGAAGGCATGGAGATCACGCTATTCATTTAAAGAATACTTTTTAGTGGGTCAAAAGTTTAGTAACATTACATTTGATTCTTGTATGTGCTGTGCTATTAAGTGCTCTGATTTCTGATTCATGTTTGTTAAATCTTGTTTAAATTATGTGGGCTAAATTAGTATGTCACTCCGGTTTTAATAATTAGCCTGGTGCTTTGGGTTTAGAAACTCTTAAGAATCTATCTATGTGGATGCAGTTGCCAGCAATGTAGATTTGACTGCAATAATAATGGATAATGATGGGGCAGCTAATAGCACTTATGCTTATGTGACTGGCCTTATATATCCCTATTTGTTTATTATTATTACCAACTTACTATTGTAAACTGTCTGCAAAATGTGCGGAAGTGGGATGGAGTGTTTTATCTATATTTGGCCCGTTGGTTTGATGAGATGCTCTATTTGGTAATGTAAAATGTCATTGAGTATGTTGATTCTGCTGTTTTTCTGTTTTTTTCCGTTATTAGTATGCTGGTCCCTTAAATTGAGCGTGAGAGTAACGCTCATATTGATGGTATTTGGGAAAGAAGTGATGGCTAGCTTTGAAAAATCTATCAATATAAATATGTCTAAATATAGACTTTAAAGCGTGTTGTCATATATAGGAATGGAATGCTAATATTGCTACTTGTATCAGTTTTTAAATGTATCATGTGAAATTGTATTCGGAGCTACAATAGTAACATTTGTAACAGGTGCTTCCTATGTGAAGTAATTAACAATGCAAGGAGGTGTATACAGTATATGAGATGTGTAACGCCAGGAAACCCAGCTCTCTGATGAAGTTGATACGAAATGCGTTAGGGCGGGTCTTCCTGATGTCATCGGAGCAGTGCTGTTCACCCCACATAATCCCACTGTGGTCCGACATGCTTGAGCCAGCGGTGAGAGAGCCGGCGGCGTGGTGCAAGTATCCGGGAGGAGACAAGCGGGGAGCGTCTGTAGCATTGCCCGGTGCAGTATATGTTGAGCCATGTGGTAATCAGCCCACAGAGTTTTGTTCTTAAGGTACGGTAGAGGAGATTCCTGAGGGACACTCTCAATCTGTATTTGTGTGATATAAATCTTTTAAATGCACAATGGAGCGCCACTTCTCTTTCTTTTGATATATATATATAAAATACATAGAAACAGAGGGCGAATATTGGGGTCTGGCTGCCCCTAGGCGCAACATTATTGGCTGCCCCCAATTTTTTTTTCATTCATTTTGAGCCCCTTTGACCTCTCCATAGTATAGAATATAATGTGCCTCCTTCTAGTATAGAATATGTGCCTCTTCTTCCCTATAGTGTAGCGCAGGGGTGTCAAACTTGCAGCCCGTGGGCCGCATCCTTTTGCGGTTCACGAACTGGAGCCTGATTTAAGATACCCGCGCCGCCACTGGTACCTGGAGTCGGACTGAGGAGAAGGAGAGGCGCGCGCACTGCGCTCTCCTGCCCTTACGCACAGCCAGGCAGCAGATCCCAGGCAGCAGAGGAGGATTTAGACCTCATGGGGCCCTAAGCAAGACACTGATTTGGGGCCCACTTTCCTCAAACAATCCATAACACTGTTCCTGAATTATTCCCCTTAAATATTTGTAATTTTTCCTCCTTATATTCAACTTTTTAAACCTTTAAACACTACTGACATTACGAAAGCACCGTGGATGAACCTGCGCAGTATTACCTAGGTGCTGAAGATATTAGAGGGAGGAGCACCCAGGAATATGCGTTCATATAGCTCTCTCTACAGTTTATCTCTAATGACGATGGTTGAGGATTGGGATACAGGCATAAGCAGTCTTACTATAGCTTCTGTGCTACAAGTAATGTAACCTGCTTGGAACAAGGTGGCTGTCTGCACAATTCCTACTGGGGAAGATGGAGGATTTACAGTATCTCTCCCACTATTTTTGTAACCGACTACAGGTGATACCATTAACAATTAAGTTCATTTGGATTTGCAGATCATGATCATGGCTGATCTTGTGATGGTTCTTTCAGCCTTGCTTAAACAGTGAAAGGAGTCTGGAGTCGCTGTAGTATTACCTCCTTATTACTCTTCATTAATTTTCCATCATACAGTATGTTGATGTATATTCAGTTCTATGAAATATTAATGCCCTCTGCTCCACTAAATTGCCAAACTTAATCACTGTAATGATGGCAATTGGAATGAAAGAATCTGTGCCAAGGAACAAGCAGTTTTGTGTAGCACCCGTAGCCACTCACCCCCAGTTTTGTCTATCACCTGCAGCCACCCCTACCCCCCGCTCCCCCCTTACCCCACAGCTTTGTCTAGGATCTGCAGCCACCATTGTCCACATACCCCCGGGAACCAGTTATCACTTGCATGTGGACATCTCCGACCGCCTGCCTCCCACGGCGCCGCCATGAGCACACAACTTCTGTACAGCTGGTGACACCATTCAGGAACATCACCCCCAGCATGGCTTCTGCCGTTGCTGTTCAGTTAAACCCCGGCAGTGCTACTCATTTTCATAGAAGGATACACAGTAGTGTGCACTAGATCCGGCAGCTGTCATGTGCGGACATTCTGTCGGGTACTGGAAGTATACAAGTCCAGCGTGCAAGAGCAAGCACAAATGACCTCCCATTAAAATGCCCTGTTCGCGGGGCCCCCTGGGATTCGCTGGACTCTAGTGTTGCTTAGCAGTAAATCTGCCACTGGCAGCGGTGAGCCTACTGAGGGCATATGTTATCTGGCACTGTGGGGGCATATCTTGTCTGGCACTGTGGGGGCATATGTTATCTGGCACTGTGTGGGCATATGTTATCTGGCACTGTGTGGGCATATGTGTATCTGGCACTGTGTGGGCATATGTGTATCTGGCACTGTGGGAGCATATGTGTATCTGGCATTGTGTGGGCATATGTATATCTGGCACAGTGTGGGCATATGTATATCTGGCACTGTGTGGACATATGTATATCTGGCACTGTGTGGACATATGTATATCTGGCACTGTGGGGGCATATGTGTATCTGGCACTTTTAGGGGCATATGTGTATCTGCCACTATTGGGGGCATATCTGTATCTGGCACTACTGGTGGCATATGTGTATCTGGCACTATTGGTGACATATGTGTATCTGGCACTGCACTACTGAGGGCATATTTGTATCTGGCCCTCATATGTATATCACACACCCATTTTTTTGGCACAAGCACCGAAGGCGCGCGCACACAGTACCACTAAGACATTTTTCCTACTTGCACGACTGCATTAAAGTAAATGTTTTCTTCCCGATACTTGACATCTTCTCGATTATACTTTATTGTTTGTTTTTATTTTTTCTTGTGGCCCACACCAGATTTAGACCTTGATCATTCGGCCCAGTTGGGATTTTGAGTTTGACATGCCTGGTGTAGAGTGTAGTGTGACTTCCCCTAGTATAGAATAGAGATGGGTCCACGGTTATCTTGACTAGTTTTCTGCACCTAGGCACAACATGATTTATTAGCATAAACCATTTATCTATTGTTCTCAGCTGCAATACAATACAGAGAACAATACAGCAAGGGATTAAGTCATTACAGCAGGGGATTAAGTCCGACTGCCCAGTCTCATTTAATCCTATTAAAGGTCAAGATAAATGTGGACCCATCTGTATAATGAGTAAGCCCAGGATTCTTAGGTTCTTAGGTTCTAACCTAATTTTAGTTTTTAGATCCTAAAAATCCTGGGCTAATAATGAGCATCCCCCTTCCTTGGGAGAATGGAGCCTGGTATAAGCAAAATAGATACACAACAGCTAGAACTGCCACATAAGGACTTTGGAGAGCGCTATAGTGACATGAAAGCCTCCAGCAGCAGTTTATGGTCGGAATTCGCCCTGCAGCTCTGGATTTCTCTCCCCACTCTGTATTCATAATCAGAGCCCAGCCTTTAAGCCCAGCCATGTGTCCCATTGCTGCTTCCCCATACCCCTGCAGCTCTGCCCAGACCGCTGTCTATTTGATATCCCCGAGTCTCTGTGCATTCAGTTTGACCCTGTGCAGGATGTCATCCGCTGACCGATGGCGGAGGGGAGTTCTTCTCTTTCATCTTTGGAAGCAGTGGGGAGCTGGACCCTACCAGCAGCCCGGCTTTGCAGGGTGGGAGCTTCACCGGTATAGAGTCTGAGGGGCCCATATGGGCACTGGATCCCCGCACTGCCTTTAGATCCCACTGATCTGTTCCAGCAGCACTTCTCCCTGCATCATGCAGAGGGGGGAAACCTGCCATGCCGCCCCTAGACATTATAGATACACTGCAGTTATATCTGCCACATAAGGACTTTGCAATAATTTGTTAAGCTGGCCAACTACATATTGATATTTTAGTCAATATCACTCATTTTTCCCCTTCTCACCGATATTGACTAAAATATAGCACAGTGTGTATGCCGCAAATGACGGCCAATTCCTGGGGGTCGTTAATGACCACCTCTGCCAGCTTTACATGCAGCTCAATTTTGCAAAAATATCAGAGGCTGCATGTACGGGCCAGCCACGGCGTGACATCACTGAGCGATATCGTTTTCGGTATTGCACACGGGGGGTCATTCTGAGTTGATCGCTCGCTAGCAGTTTTTAGCAGCCGTGCAAACGCTAAGCCACTGCCCTCTGGGAGTGTATGGATCACAGCGCGGCTACAAAAAAAATTGTGCAGTTTCAGAGTAGCTCCAGACCTACTCCTAGCTTGCGATCACTTCAGACTGTTCAGTTCCGGATTTGACGTCACAAACACGCCCTGCGTTCGGCCAGCCACGCCTGCGTTTTTCCTGGCACACCTGCGTTTTTTCGAACACTCCCTGAAAACGGTCAGTTGACACCCAGAAACGCCCTTTTCCTGTCAATCACTCTGTGGCTGGCATTGCGACTGAAAAGCGTCGCTAGACCTTGTGTAAAAATACATCGGCCGTTGTGTAAGTACATCGCGCGTGCGCACTGCGCCGCATACGCATGCGCAGAAGTGCCGCTTTTTCACTTAATCGCTGCGCTGCGAACATTTTTCACTAGCGATCAACTCGGAATGACCCCCACTGTGTATACTCTATGTCAGGCGACCCAGGAGGAAAGGGAACACACTATGTGATATCGCTCATGGAGCATATCACACCGTGTGTATGCACCTAAAGTGACCGAGGTTGGGAATGCCTGATCTACAGTAACAGCTACAGCAATTGTACGAGTTACTAGTCATATCCTGATAGCACTCTTCAATGATTGTTCCAGTTGTGTGAGTGAAGGCTTCTAGCCATTCTCACTGTGTAACTGCTTTGTCCTGCCCAAAATAAAACAATGTTAAAGGACTCTATTATGTATGTGTCCCCTGTGACTGAGCTGCTTAAACTGAGGTCATTTCCTATATTCACACGTTTCTACCACATTAATATTATATACGGCAGTTATGCGGCCAACTCTAGTAAATGACACTTGTAGCTGTTCTAGCAGAGAAACACATAGGGTCACATTTATTTTATTTTCTCTGTATCAGGACCTTCCAAAGCACAGCTCCCGGGTCAAATACAGCCCATCACGTGCTACAGTCTGTCCCCCCGTGTTCTAGCAGGGGGCACCTTGTGCAAGACTACTGCAAGCACCCCACACAACGTGATCCTGCCATCTGTGGCCATTTCAGATTGAATATTGGTTTGATGGCCAGCAGTCAGCACGACTCCACAGCAGGCGCTCTGCAAATGCAACAATCTAGTCTGAGGTACACACATGTATTGCATGTCACATTGATGTGTGGCATATTAAGAAATGGGGCAGTACGGACGGTGTAGTGGTTAGCGTTAACGCCTCACAGCACTGAGGTCATGGGTTCAATTCCCACCATGACCCTAACTGTGTGGAGTTTGTATATTCTCCCCGTGCGTGCGTGGGTTTCCTCCCACAATCCAAAAATATACTAGCTCCTAACAAATATTTGGCTCCCAACAAAATTAACCCTAGCGTGAATGTGTGTGCGTGTACATGTGATAGGGAATATAGGTTGTAAGCTCCACTGGGGCAGGGACTGATGTGAATGGGGGCAAATACGCTCTGTAAAGTGCTGCGGAATACGTGTGCGCTATATAAATAACTGGTAATAAATCATAAATAAACTGGGGTACTGCTGTGTGGCATTTTCTATTTGTGGCATAATATGAATTGGGGACATTGCTCCCAACTTCCCAACTTTTGAGAGACAGTCCCGTTTATTGGGACTGACCTGCTGTCACACCCGCAGGCCACAGTGTCCCGCGTTGGGTGCTGTTGTAAGGCTCCTGTCACTTGCTGCTCTGTTAGCAGAGCAGCGATGAATAGATGCTCCCGGGTGACAGGGGAGGTGAAATCGACATGAATCAAAATGACGGCGCCGGTATCCCGTACACCAGGATCCCAAACGAAAGACTGCCAGGACTCTACAGAAGTAATCTGTGTGTGTGTAAAGGGGGTGGATGTGTTAGTGTTAGGTTGCGGTGGTTGGTGGGTTAGGCTGCGGGTAAAGAGTGGTTAGGGTTACGTGCCCCCGGGGAGAGTTAGGCTGCGGAGGAGGGAGGGTCAGGGGTTAGGGTCACCTGCGGGAAAGGTGGGTTAGGGTTAGGGGGGTTTGGGATCAGGGTTAGCTTTCTTAATAAGTGTCAGGATTTTAATCACCTGGATGCCGCTGTTGGTAGTTGGACAGCTAGCATCCCAAGCGCTGTGATATCATATGTATTCCATACATTATATACACTTTCCAATAAAAGGTTGTTACGATGGAAGTCAGGTTCCCAGAATTACAAGGTAAATGTTCACCGACATTGAGAATGCTAAGTGCACAGTGAAGTGACGCTGTATTTTTCTCTGCAAACTCCAGTCTCTCTGGTCTCTCAGGACCCAGGTCTCACTTACCTGACCTGCATACCATGTGCACATATTTGTACACTCATAAATGTAAGAAGGAGAGAGTGATTACTTATCTGACCTGTTCTTATTGTATCTAAGCAGATGCTATTTTCACGATGCTTTTGCTGAATGTTTCTTTTTTTCATTCCACATATGTAAACATTTAGGAACAGCCAGAAACCCACCTCTCCAATATTTCCTTTACTCTTACTTTATTCACACTACCGCACACAAATACTTCTTTAATGTGCTGCAGTCCATCCAAAGCTGCAGCAAAATGCAATGTGTGACTATTCTGTACAGCCATGTGTACATGCACTAAGTTATCACTAAGGTAAGTACCAGTGAATATACAGGGAAACTGCGTCAGGGAAGGACATAGAAAAAAAGAAAGAAGAGGATGCTTGGGTCATTTGTTCAGATAACAGGATTTCAACTATTTGCACTGTATAATCCTAAACTGCTGCTGTTGGCAGATGACGAGATGTTTGATGGCAGGCATGTCTGAATGTCTGCAGAGTATGCCAACCCCCCTACGAGAGTACAGAAAGGGCTTGTTCATGTAATTCCAACTCAATAAGACTTGTATGCTGGTGTCAATACTTCTGCATGGACACCAGCATCCCTCCCATGAATAAGGACAGAGGGTATGTCCATGTCACAATAGTGCTGCCCCATACACCCCTGCTATGCGCAAATGTAGGATATCTGAAGGGGGGGTTTCCAAATGTTTGGAAAATCTGCTGCCACTGGCCAAGTGCAGTAGCTCCATTCTGCCCTGTATACTGCATGTAGTGGGTGCTGGCTAGGCTGTGGGCAAGGGGGATTTACGGTCAACTGGAAACCCCCCCTCCCCTTGCATTTGCCTATGCCTCCAAATATATGCTCATAGACGCATCTTGCAGGTGCTGGTGCAATTATTTGCAATGATAGCTATCAGCAATAATACATAGCCAGTGCTGATTAGCTGATTACAGATTTCACCTGAGAGAAATGAAAACATTCACATCACTTAAATGTCACTTAAGTACTGTATGTAATGCTGCAGGAAAAAAGAATGCCAGAAAGATGACGCCGTTACTTGTGTACACTGAGCCCGCTGCATCCAGCTCTACAACAGTAGCATATGCTGTAAGAGAAAATAGTAGCGTATGCGTTTAGCTTATGCCAGCAGATGTGGCTTAACAGTGTTTACAGTGTTAATAGTGCCCATTTTGCACACAACCATATCTAGTTGAATTGTCAACAGTAACCATATCAATGTTCATAAGGTCGACACCACAATGTCAACATCAAAACAACTACATGATTCAAAATGTAAACAAGCACCAGGTCAACATCCTCAAACTGTTGACAGGTTTACAGTGTCAACATGTGAAATGCCATCATGTGGAATGTCAGCAGCTTCAGTATGTCAACAGTGTTAGGCACCGTCAGGATGGTTAGGGTTAATCTGCGGGGGGGGAAGCTTAGGTTAGGCACTAGGGGGAGGTAAGTGTTAGGGAAAGGGGTAGAAATACTCACAGGGATGCTGCAGCATCAGAGATCCATGCAGAAAGTGACTGTCACATGGCTGCTGGGACCTGGAAGAAGCCACTGGTGTGATTGCTACCGCCGGGAGAAGGTGATAAGCCACTAGACCACCAGGGATAGTTTGTCAACAGTTCATCATGTCGACATATCATCTGGGTAGACATGCTGACTGTCAACTTCCTGATCATGCTGACATGCTGCATGTCAACAGTTCAACCATGTTGACATTCTTGTGTCGACCTGATGACTGTTGACCAATCATAACCACGCCCATGCACAATATGATACTGTAAGTACACTTACCTTCCTGTCGGGATTTTGATCATCAGGATGCCGTGGTTGGTATTCTGACTGCCGACATCCCATCTCCTGGGATATCCATCCCAACCCTGTCATTTAGGGGGTAATTCCAAGTTGATCGCAGCAGGAATTTTGTTAGCAGTTGGGCAAAACCATGTGCACTGCAGGGGAGGCAGATATAACATGTGCAGAGAGAGTTAGATTTGGGTGGGTTAGTTTATTTCTGTGCAGGGTAAATACTGGCTGCTTTATTTTTACACTGCAAATTAGATTGCAGATTGAACACACCACACCCAAATCTAACTCTCTCTGCACATGTTATATCTGTCCCCCCTGCAGTGCACATGGTTTTGCCCAACTACTAACAAAATTCCTGCTGCGATCAACTTGGAATTACCCCCATAGTACCATGTACATAAGAGTAGTACCTGGAGTCTGGACAGTGATATTAATAAATGTGGATGTCAAATTTACCATGTAAAATATATTTAAAGCATCCGTTTTCTCTCTCTTTGTCAGTCAAGTATTCCAAACTGCTGGGGTCCGTATACAAATAACAATTCAGTAAATGTGAATAGATGGCTGCAACTTTGTATAATATAGCAGACACATTTATAAATTGTATACCATCAGTAGAAGAAGGCAAGCCACCTCATTGCGTATTCTGCACCAGTGGTCAGATGGGATGCGGTTAAGATGCCGGCTGTCTGGATACTAGCAGTTGGAATACCGATGCTGGAATCCCGACAGCCATCAGAATGCCGACGCCGGGATCCCAACAGGGTCAAGAGACAGAAGCCGGAATCCCAACAGCTGGCACCCCGAACGTAAGGATAGCGGGCGGGTTAGGGTTAGGGCCAGGGGGAATTTAGGTTTAGGTGCCTCCCGGGGTGGTTAGGGTTAGGCTGCAGGGGGGGAGCGGTAGGGTTAGGCACCATGGAGGAAGGGTAGGTTTAGGCACTAAGGGGGAGGCTTAGGGTTAGACTGTGGGAAGGGGGGATCAGGTTTAGGCACCACTGGGGGGAGATTAGGGTTAGGTTGTTGGAAGGGAGGGAGGGTTAGGGGGTAGGGCAGAGTGGGGAACATACTTACCTCGCTCCTGTTGGGATTTCAAACATCGGGATGCTGGTGTCAGTATTGTGACTGCCAACATCCCGTCCAACCGTCAATCGTACTGAACCTGGTCAGACACCTGCCTCTAAACAATACTAATATTAAAACTAAAAGATAAATGCATCTTAGGACAAGTTAATATTTATATTTAGAAAACTCAGTACCCAGTGGGTAACATCATCTCTGCTTCATTGTTCATGCTCCTGTACTCTGTAAAGAGAATAAAACTGTTCCATCACTAGCATTTAAATGCAAAGGAAACAATGGCCCTCATTCCGAGTTGTTCGCTCGGTATTTTTCATCGCATCGCAGTGAAAATCCGCTTAGTACGCATGCGCAATGTTCGCACTGCGACTGCGCCAAGTAACTTTACTATGAAGAAAGTATTTTTACTCACGGCTTTTTCTTCGCTCCGGCGAACGTAATGTGATTGACAGGAAATGGGTGTTACTGGGCGGAAACACGGCGTTTCAGGGGCGTGTGGCTGAAAACGCTACCGTTTCCGGAAAAAACGCAGGAGTGGCCGGAGAAACGGTGGGAGTGCCTGGGCGAACGCTGGGTGTGTTTGTGACGTCAACCAGGAACGACAAGCACTGAAATGATCGCACAGGCAGAGTAAGTCTGGAGCTACTCTGAAACTGCTAAGTAGTTAGTAATCGCATTATTGCGAATACATCGGTCGCAATTTTAAGAAGCTAAGATTCACTCCCAGTAGGCGGCGGCTTAGCGTGTGTAACTCTGCTAAATTCGCCTTGCGACCGATCAACTCGGAATGAGGGCCAATGCCTCAGATAATGCTTACAAATCCTATTTCATTGATTTAAGAAGCAAATGATTTAATGGACACTATTTTATGTCCATCAGGTTTATTTATTCAAGAATAAAGATTTGTATTTTTGTCTCTTCCAACAGTGTATATTATTAGGCTGGACAAAAAGGAAATATATGGAGGAAAAATATACTGCACCATCATTTTGCACAAATTAGAGACCTCTGTTAGCGATGATTTATTCCTTGGATACTCAAGTCTAAAAATGTCTTAATTGAAATTCCATTTAGGATTTTGACACCCCGCATGCTGTATCTGGCAGACACTTTACATCTATCTCTCTAAAGTTCAATTTACCCAAAGCACCTGCTGGATTATTTTCTTTATCTTTTCACAGGGGAAATATCTTCTTTCTAGGCATCTGGCAGTTTTATAGCTTGCAGTGAGTGTTCCCACAGGCGGGGAAGTTACTGCACTTTCCCAAAACCATTTGATTTGTATCTCCAAGAAATCCATCAACATTTCTGTGATATAAGACAAAAGACATGCAATTATTTCTTCCTTGTAAATCTTGTCTAAAGACTGAGCAAAGCCAAAGTAAAATTGTTTCCATACTCTCACTGTATATAATTCACCCACAATTCAACTCTGTGACTGTTTAATGCATAGGCTCAGACAGCAGATTTTGGCTCATGTAACGCTGGTGAAGATATCGGTAAAATTGTGAGACTGTGAAATAGTCCTATATAATATATAGGCTTATCCAGCAGCTATTAACACAACTACACAGGGACAGATAAAGATTTGTGGTCCCCTGGTAAGAAACCTTGTGAGGGAAAGCTCTTACACATTTGTTTTTTCATGGAAGCAGCCTAGGAGAGGTGTAACCATGTGAACCAATGGGATCTACCACACACCCTCAAACATCCTTAAAAAAGAAATCGGTACAAATTCAGAAAAGGGGCGTGGCCATGGTTAAAGGGGGCATGGCCACGCAGCACTGCCATAGGAATCTAAAGGACAAGGGAGACACTGAAATCGGTAAAAGGCCCCTTTCGGTCAGTACAGACCATAAAAAAACCAAGTACTGTACCGGCCAAAAAGGTACAGTTGGAGGGTATACTACCAGCAGACAGCTTTTGGTATCTAATTGGTATGTGCTGTCACCCTGACCCCTGCTTTGTAGTCAACATTTTGTGGCAGTGGTTCCAAGACATTTCTTAGGCCAGTTACACACTAGATTAGAAGAATGTGTACCCGGACGATATGCTAGCCGAAGGCGCCGCATGTTATATCATCTGTTTGGCCATGCAGCACGGACTTCTTGAAGATATGGCATGAGACCACGGGAGTGCGCAGATTGGGCATACAAACTGGCACATATGTCTTTCTGATTTGTCTGGAAACAACATATCGGGCCAAGATCACTCTAGTGTGTACCCATCCTTTGTTTGGTGGTGTCCCTGTTGTATGAGGTTACCATGGCAACCATTCTAGTAGCACCATATATAATTCCCTATACTGTTTATAATTCAGCTCTGCAATTATCTATAACTCACTTTACCAAGAACTAGTGAAGCTAAGTACCATACAACTCATTATGAGCTGAGTATCTACAGTAATAAAATACAATTTTGTTGTAACTGAAAAATGTATTTTGGCATACAGTATGTTGAGGGAATGTGCAGGAAACCATACCTTCTGCACTTTAGTATGGGAGTGTATTCAAAGAACATGAATAGATGCTCCTCAAATGAATCCCACGTTCAGGTTATTTGAAAGAGAGTCTAGGCAACATATTGTATTTAAGTATGTAGTTCATTTAATGATGTTGTCCAAGGGCACAATAACAAGTGCGTAACTTGATAGCTGGAGAAAATACTTGTTTCCACAATGGAATGGCCTTTTCTAATGATACAGTAGGCCACGAACAGTTCACGTATACCAAGTCTATTCATAAATTTAATGAAAAAATATTCATGCTGGTCTAATTCAAGGGTTGTGCTGTAACCTCAGGAAGCTGAATCTGCATAAAATGGCCTCCGCGTCTCCCTTGCTGTGCATCGCCAGATGTCTATCATCATGTGAAATGCAACAAATTGCACACTCCCCCACCTCCAGGCTCGTACTGGCCCACAGGGGTACAGGGGAAACCACCGGTAGGCCCACTGCCTGGGGGGCCCTCCTCCTCTAGGGATCAGGTTTTTAGACTGTGCACTTGAATTATATATGATACATATGTTACCTTATACTGCACAGGATTATGATGTATTCTCTACAGTACATTGCTGACATTAATCTGGCACATTAACATGCATGCACTAGCATTAATTACTATATAAATTATCAATGAGTCCAGACCAGGTTCTCTATAATGGTTAGCCAAAACTCTGTGGTGGCTGGCCATACCCCCTATGGGGTTGGCCACACCTCTAATCATGGGCCCCTACCACTGCATACCCCCGTGGGCCCTTCATGCTCCAGTCCGACACTGCCCACCTCTAAACAAAGTCGGAATAACAACAGGGCAACATTGGTGGTTGTCTAGGGGGCCCCACACACAGAGGCGGCCCCACACATAGCTACATTACCAGCATGTAGGTTTTATGTGTGGCATAATGTAATCTGGGGCACTATAGTGTATTTAACACGTGTGGTGCTGGGAGCATTTACATTTATCTTTTTGTTTTATAATTTTGCAAGTATATCTTTTTTAAACTTTTACGGTGAGTGGCCCCCACAAGCTGGTTGCCCTGGGTCAACCTTCTTATGTCTTAGAGCAGATAGGAACTAGCATGTGAAGAAAAGGAAAGCCTAACAATAAGTGACAGAACTGAACAAGTGTACAGAGGAATTTAAACTCTTTTACATTTTAAAGAATGCAACCTCCATAAATATGACACATAATAAATGCAACCCACACAATTAAATTCAACCATTAGATCTTTTTCCACCACCAGATGTGTCGACTGTGAAATGAGAATGGAAAGCTATGTTCTTTTAGGAAAGAAAATGGCAAGGATCTTTTGTAAGTCAAGTTTAAAAAACCCTGAGTATGCTATTAGATTAATTAAATAGAACTCCTAAAGTAGGACAGCATATAAATTATAGGATTTAAGGGGCATAAACGATTTAAGTGGACAATGGGGGTAATTCTGAGTTGATCGCAGCAGGAACTTTGTTAGCAAATGGGCAAAACCATGTGCACTGCAGGGGGGCATATATAACACGTGCAGAGAGAGATAGATTTGGGTGTGGTGACTTCAATCTGCAATCTAAATTGCAGTGTAAAAATAAAGCAGCCAGTATTTACCCTGCACAGAAACTAAATAACCCACCCAAATCTAACTCTCTCTGCACATGTTATATCTGCCCCCCCCCCCTGCAGTGCACATGGTTTTGCCCAACTGCTAAAAAATTTCCTGCTGCGATCAACTTGGAATTACCCCCAATATGCACGATAAAAATATAGATATTATCGTGCATGTCTTTAAGTGTGTATGCACGAAAACTATAATGATGCGCGTTCCCACAGGTCGTTATCGTTTATCTTTATCGACTGAACATACAGTCCAATTTAGGCTATATCTTTCATGACTGCAAGTTCAGGGATGGGAGGGGTGACGTCACTGAATGATATTGTTCACTATATAGGCCCTCATTCCGAGTTGTTCGCTCGCAAGCTGCTTTTAGCAGATTTACTCACGCTAAGCCGCCACCTACTGGGAGTGAATCTTAGCTTCTTAAAATTGCGAACGACGTATTCGCAATATTGCGATTACACCTCTCTTAGCAGTTTCTGAGTAGCTCCACACTTACTCGGCATCTGCGATCAGTTCAGTGCTTGTCGTTCCTGGTTTGACGTCACAAACACACCCAGCGTTCGCCCAGACACTCCTCCGTTTCTCCAGCCACTCCCGCGTTTTCCCAGAAACGGTAGCGTTTTTCCGCACACACCCATAAAACAGCCAGTTTCCGCCCAGTAACACCCACTTCCTGTCAATCACACTACGATCACCAGAACGATGAAAAAGCCGTGAGTAAAATTCCTAACTGCATAGCAAATTTACTTGGCGCAGTCGCACTGCGGACATTGCGCATGCGCACTAAGCGGAAAATCGCTGCAATGCGAAAAAAATTACAGAGCGTACAACTCGGAATGACCCCCATTGTTCAGTGTGTATGCTCTATATCTTTCATTCTGCTGCTGGGGAAATTTCAAGGGAAATCTTTATCTTTTTTGGTTCAAAATCACCTAGTGTGTATGTGTACCTGCCTTTAAGACAGGTAGCTGATGACACCAGCTGATGTGTGTACCCGGCAATATTGGCTGCGACGGGGACCCAGCGAGGTGCCGGCATTGGCAAGTGCATACACACTTGCCTATGCCGGCGGGGAGGGAGCGACGGCGGGAGTAGTGACGGGGGGAGCGGAGGCCATGCTCTTTAACAAGGTCCTCCCTCGTCTGAACTGTTCAGATCAGGGAGGGGGTCGATGTTGAGTGTACACACTAGACGAGATAGTAAAAGGGGTGTAGTACGGTATGCCGGCGACCAGCATACCGGCGCCGGGAGGCCGACCGCCGGCATACCGACAGCGTGGCAAGCACAAATGAGCCCATTGCGGGCCTGCTGCACTCGCCACGCTGCGGGCGCCACACTATATATTCTCCCTCCAGGGGGGGCGTGGACCCCCACGAGGGAGAATATTTGTCGGTATGCCGGGTGTCGGGATTCCGGCACCGGGATTCCCGAAATTCGGTAACCTGAAGACCACCCAGTAAAAGATATCGCTCAGAATGGCCATTCTGAGCGATATCTTTTACTTTCTCGTCTAGTGTGTATGGGGCTTTAGCAGAGACGTGCGGTGAACTAAATGGCTGAGGAGGCACTGGCTAGCACCAGAACCACATTTACATGCAATATATGAGCCAACGGGTACATATGGGCATTATACACAGGTGCAACAGTATAAAATCCTGGAAATTTGGTGAGTTTTGATCAGAGATGTGTGGAAAGGACAGGCACTGCCTCACCTGTCATAGACTTTTTACTCTAGAGTTTTGGCTATAAAAATGATTAGAATAATGCAAAGAAGATATCTGAAACAGATTTTTTGTATTTTTCATATACTTTATACAGTCAAAACTCTGGCGCAAACATTAGTATGACAGGAAAAGCTCTGCCTCACCGAACCGCACGTCACTGAGCTTTAGACATAAATTGTGCTACTTCTAAACATTAAAGCATGATTAATGGGAAAACTCAGGGATTTCATTCATACAGTATCATATACACAGTCGAGTTACATTATTATGACCACCTCATACTTGCCTACTTAGTGAGTAAAGTGGATGGTCCGGGCAGTCGATGATGCAATTCTCGCTGAATCCCGTCATCATATCCACAACCTCTGCAGTAGAATGCCGGTTATCTCGGCATTACAGAGCGAGGATGTGGCTACAATGATGCAATTTCTGTTACCACGTCCCCGTTCCGCCTCCACCCTGTCCCCTCAACTGGTCATACCTCTGCTCCGCCTCCCTGCTGTGCAGACCTGAGAGAGCAGCCAGGATGTTGGCAACCATGGGCCACCTCCTACATTTGACGTCGGCAGCGCGTAGCATATAGTAGTATGTCACATGTCATGCACTTGCTTGATGGATATATAAGGTATGCGATAGGCTGTCTGCACACATATCACTCATTGCTGTCATGGGTAAAAGGGGCGATTTATCCGAGTTGCAAAAAGGGATGATTATCGGCTTTTGGGCCAAGGGTGGCAGCATTTCTGAACAGTGCAGTTTATGAACTGTTTGTGTGCTGCTGTAGTGCAGGAGGGCTGAGCAACATGCTACATTGGAGCAGCTCACGGTCATATTGAACCTGGGGGCTACCAGACATGGGTCTAAAATGACAGTTTAGCCTGTCTAGATGCTGTCCATGCTGCACACGGCAGTTACTCTGGCTATTAGCTGGTGGTCATAATAATGTGACTCGACAAAGTATAATAATATACTGTACATACAGTATATCTCATAAATATATAACACCATCTAAACACCACAATCTAAACCACTAAGGTAGTAATACCCCTTTCAGATTGACAGAGCCGGGTTACACCAGGGAATGTGTTCCCAGACGCATCCCGGGATTGACCCCTTTCAGACTGCACTTAGACCTGGGATCGACCCGGAACAGCCCCATTCACACTGATCCCAGGAAATCCCTGCAAATGCATATGTATGTCATTAGAAATGGAAATTTTTCTGGCCAGCCCCACTCTTTTTACAGTTGTTGTCATGCACCTTCAAGAACTGCTTCTTTAGAATCTTCATTTTATTTACAACTTGCTGTTGTGTATCTATAATGCCTCTTACTTCAAGCAGCTTTGCAATGTTTTTAGCATCCTTCACTGTGCCTGTGATCTGTTTTTTAATCTCCTCCTCACCCCTTATGGTGAGCAGCTCTCTCTCTCACCTCCTGATCTGTCCAGGTCGCCCTGACTGACTCCTCAGCTTCCTGGATGCTTCCACTGGCTCTCGATGATGACATCATCTTTTCTGAGCCCGGGGAAGCTCCAATGAGAGGCCTTTTAACAGTCCCGGGTACTGAATACTAGAGATGAGCGCCTGAAATTTTTCGGGTTTTGTGTTTTGGTTTTGGGTTCGGTTCCGCGGCCGTGTTTTGGGTTCGACCGCGTTTTGGCAAAACCTCACCGAATTTTTTTTGTCGGATTCGGGTGTGTTTTGGATTCGGGTGTTTTTTTCAAAAAACCCTAAAAAACAGCTTAAATCATAGAATTTGGGGGTAATTTTGATCCCAAAGTATTATTAACCTCAAAAAACATAATTTACACTCATTTTCAGCCTATTCTGAACACATCACACCTCACAATATTATTTTTAGTCCTAAAATTTGCACCGAGGTCGCTGTGTGAGTAAGATAAGCGACCCTAGTGGCCGACACAAACACCGGGCCCATCTAGGAGTGGCACTGCAGTGTCACGCAGGATGTCCCTTCCAAAAAACCCTCCCCAAACAGCACATGACGCAAAGAAAAAAAGAGGCGCAATGAGGTAGCTGACTGTGTGAGAAAGATAAGCGACCCTAGTGGCCGACACAAACACCGGGCCCATCTAGGAGTGGCACTGCAGTGTCACGCAGGATGTCCCTTCCAAAAAACCCTCCCCAATCAGCACATGATGCAAAGAAAAAGAAAAGAAAAAAGAGGTGCAAGATGGAATTATCCTTGGGCCCTCCCACCCACCCTTATGTTGTATAAACAAAACAGGACATGCACACTTTAACCAACCCATCATTTCAGTGACAGGGTCTGCCACACGACTGTGACTGATATGACGGGTTGGTTTGGACCCCCCCCAAAAAAGAAGCAATTAATCTCTCCTTGCACAAACTGGCTCTACAGAGGCAAGATGTCCACCTCATCTTCACCCTCCGATATATCACCGTGTACATCCCCCTCCTCACAGATTATCAATTCGTCCCCACTGGAATCCACCATCTCAGCTCCCTGTGTACTTTGTGGAGGCTATTGCTGCTGGTCAATGTCTCCGCGGAGGAATTGATTATAATTCATTTTAATGAACATCATCTTCTCCACATTTTCTGGATGTAACCTCGTACGCCGATTGCTGACAAGGTGAGCGGCGGCACTAAACACTCTTTCGGAGTACACACTTGTGGGAGGGCAACTTAGGTAGAATAAAGCCAGTTTGTGCAAGGGCCTCCAAATTGCCTCTTTTTCCTGCCAGTATAAGTACGGACTGTGTGATGTGCCTACTTGGATGCGGTCACTCATATAATCCTCCACCATTCTATCAATGTTGAGAGAATCATATGCAGTGACAGTAGACGACATGTCCGTAATCGTTGTCAGGTCCTTCAGTCCGGACCAGATGTCAGCATCAGCAGTCGCTCCAGACTGCCCTGCATCACCGCCAGCGGGTGGGCTCGGAATTCTGAGCCTTTTCCTCGCACCCCCAGTTGCGGGAGAATGTGAAGGAGGAGATGTTGACAGGTCGCGTTCCGCTTGACTTGACAATTTTGTCACCAGCAGGTCTTTCAACCCCAGCAGACCTGTGTCTGCCGGAAAGAGAGATCCAAGGTAGGCTTTAAATCTAGGATCGAGCACGGTGGCCAAAATGTAGTGCTCTGATTTCAACAGATTGACCACCCGTGAATCCTTGTTAAGCGAATTAAGGGCTGCATCCACAAGTCCCACATGCCTAGCGGAATCGCTCCGTGTTAGCTCCTTCTTCAATGCCTCCAGCTTCTTCTGCAAAAGCCTGATGAGGGGAATGACCTGACTCAGGCTGGCAGTGTCTGAACTGACTTCACGTGTGGCAAGTTCAAAGGGCATCAGAACCTTGCACAATGTTGAAATCATTCTCCACTGCACTTGAGACAGGTGCATTCCATCTCCTATATCGTGCTCAATTGTATAGGCTTGAATGGCCTTTTGCTGCTCCTCCAACCTCTGAAGCATATAGAGGGTTGAATTCCACCTCGTTACCACTTCTTGCTTCAGATGATGGCAGGGCAGGTTCAGTAGTTTTTGGTGGTGCTCCAGTCTTCTGTACGTGGTGCCTGTACGCCGAAAGTGTCCCGCAATTTTTCTGGCCACCGACAGCATCTCTTGCACGCCCCTGTCGTTTTTTAAAAAATTCTGCACCACCAAATTCAAGGTATGTGCAAAACATGGGACGTGCTGGAATTTGCCCATATTTAATGCACACACAATATTGCTGGCGTTGTCCGATGCCACAAATCCACAGGAGAGTCCAATTGGGGTAAGCCATTCCGCGATGATCTTCCTCAGTTGCCGTAAGAGGTTTTCAGCTGTGTGCGTATTCTGGAAAGCGGTGATACAAAGCGTAGCCTGCCTAGGAAAGAGTTGGCGTTTGCGAGATGCTGCTACTGGTGCCGCCGCTGCTGTTCTTGCGGCGGGAGTCCATACATCTACCCAGTGGGCTGTCACAGTCATATAGTCCTGACCCTGCCCTGCTCCACTTGTCCACATGTCCGTGGTTAAGTGGACATTGGGTACAACTGCATTTTTTAGGACACTGGTGAGTCTTTTTCTGACGTCCGTGTACATTCTCGGTATCGCCTGCCTAGAGAAGTGGAACCTAGATGGTATTTGGTAACGGGGGCACACTGCCTCAATAAATTGTCTAGTTCCCTGTGAACTAACGGCGGATACCGGACGCACGTCTAACACCAACATAGTTGTCAAGGACTCAGTTATCCGCTTTGCAGTAGGATGACTGCTGTGATATTTCATCTTCCTCGCAAAGGACTGTTGAACAGTCAATTGCTTACTGGAAGTAGTACAAGTGGGCTTACGACTTCCCCTCTGGGATGACCATCGACTCCCAGCGGCAACAACAGCAGCGCCAGCAGCAGTAGGCGTTACACGCAAGGATGCATCGGAGGAATCACAGGCAGGAGAGGACTCGTCAGACTTGCCAGTGACATGGCCTGCAGGACTATTGGCATTCCTGGGGAAGGAGGAAATTGACACTGAGGGAGTTGGTGGGGTGGTTTGCGTGAGCTTGGTTACAAGAGGAAGGGATTTACTGGTCAGTGGACTGCTTCCGCTGTCACCCAAAGTTTTTGAACTTGTCACTGACTTATTATGAATGCGCTGCAGGTGACGTATAAGGGAGGATGTTCCGAGGTGGTTAACGTCCTTACCCCTACTTATTACAGCTTGACAAAGGGAACACACGGCTTGACACCTGTTGTCCGCATTTCTGGTGAAATACCTCCACACCGAAGAGCTGATTTTTTTGGTATTTTCACCTGGCATGTCAACGGCCATATTCCTCCCACGGACAACAGGTGTCTCCCCGGGTGCCTGACTTAAACAAACCACCTCACCATCAGAATCCTCCTGGTCAATTTCCTCCCCAGCGCCAGCAACACCCATATCCTCCTCATCCTGGTGTACTTCAACACTGACATCTTCAATCTGACTATCAGGAACTGGACTGCGGGTGCTCCTTCCAGCACTTGCAGGGGGCATGCAAATAGTGGAAGGCGCATGCTCTTCACGTCCAGTGTTGGGAAGGTCAGGCATCGCAAACGACACAATTGGACTCTCCTTGTGGATTTGGGATTTCAAAGAACGCACAGTTCTTTGCGGTGCTTTTGCCAGCTTGAGTCTTTTCAGTTTTCTAGCGAGAGGCTGAGTGCTTCCATCCTCATGTGAAGCTGAACCACTAGCCATGAACATAGGCCAGGGCCTCAGCCGTTCCTTGCCACTCCGTGTGGTAAATGGCATATTGGCAAGTTTACGCTTCTCCTCCGACAATTTTATTTTAGGTTTTGGAGTCCTTTTTTTTCTGATATTTGGTGTTTTGGATTTGACATGCTCTGTACTATGACATTGGGCATCGGCCTTGGCAGACGACGTTGCTGGCATTTCATCGTCTCGGCCATGACTAGTGGCAGCAGCTTCAGCACGAGGTGGAAGTGGATCTTGATCTTTCCCTAATTTTGGAACCTCAACTTTTTTGTTCTCCATATTTTATAGGCAGAACTAAAAGGCACCTCAGGTAAACAATGGAGATGGATGGATTGGATACTAGTATACAATTATGGACGGACTGCCACGGTTAGGTGGTATAAAAAAACCACGGTTAGGTGGTATATATTATAATAATAATACAATTATGGATGGACGGACTGCCTGCCGACTGCCGACACAGAGGTAGCCACAGCCGTGAACTACCGCACTGTACACTGGTTGATAAAGAGATAGTAGTATACTCGTAACAACTAGTATGACACTATGACGACGGTATAAAGAAAGAAAAAAAAATACCACAGTTAGGTGGTATATATTATAATAATAATACAATTATGGATGGACGGACTGCCTGCCGACTGCCGACACAGAGGTAGCCACAGCCGTGAACTACCGCACTGTACACTGGTTGATAAAGAGATAGTAGTATACTCGTAACAACTAGTATGACACTATGACGACGGTATAAAGAATGAAAAAAAAACCACGGTTAGGTGGTATATATTATAATAATAATACAATTATGGATGGACGGACTGCCTGCCGACTGCCGACACAGAGGTAGCCACAGCCGTGAACTACCGCACTGTACACTGGTTGATAAAGAGATAGTAGTATACTCGTAACAACTAGTATGACACTATGACGACGGTATAAAGAAAGAAAAAAAAATACCACAGTTAGGTGGTATATATTATAATAATAATACAATTATGGATGGACGGACTGCCTGCCGACTGCCGACACAGAGGTAGCCACAGCCGTGAACTACCGCACTGTACACTGGTTGATAAAGAGATAGTAGTATACTCGTAACAACTAGTATGACACTATGACGACGGTATAAAGAATGAAAAAAAAACCACGGTTAGGTGGTATATATTATAATAATAATACAATTATGGATGGACGGACTGCCTGCCGACTGCCGACACAGAGGTAGCCACAGCCGTGAACTACCGCACTGTACACTGGTTGATAAAGAGATAGTAGTATACTCGTAACAACTAGTATGACACTATGACGACGGTATAAAGAATGAAAAAAAAACCACGGTTAGGTGGTATATATTATAATAATAATACAATTATGGATGGACGGACTGCCTGCCGACTGCCGACACAGAGGTAGCCACATCCGTGAACTACCGCACTGTACACTGGTTGATAAAGAGATAGTAGTATACTCGTAACAACTAGTATGACACTATGACGACGGTATAAAGAAAGAAAAAAAAATACCACGGTTAGGTGGTATATATTGTAATACAATTATGGATGGACGGACTGCCTGCCGAGTTCCGACTGCCGACACAGAGGTAGCCACAGCCGTGAACTACCGCACTGTACTGTGTCTGCTGCTAATATAGACTGGTTGATAAAGAGATAGTATACAATACATACAACAATATACTACTATACTGGTGGTCAGGCACTGGTCACCACTAGTCACACTGGCAGTGGCACTCCTGCAGCAAAAGTGTGCACTGTTTAATTTTAAATTAATATAATATTATGTACTCCTGGGGGCTCCTGCTATAACAACCTGCAGTGCTCCCCAGTCTCCCCCACAATTATTATAAGCTTTGCCTTTTATACATTGATGTGCAGCACACTGGGCTGAGCTGAGTGCACACAGACTGAGTCACACTGTGTGACTGGCTGCTGCTGTGTATCGTTTTTTTTCAGGCAGAGAACGGATATAGCAGAGAACGGATATATTATATTAAAATAAATAAAAGTTAACTAACAACAACTGCACTGGTCACTGTGGTAAACTCTGTCTGACTCTGCACAATCTCTCTCTCTCTTCTAATCTAATTTCTAATGGAGAGGACGCCAGCCACGTCCTCTCCCTATCAATCTCAATGCACGTGTGAAAATGGCGGCGACGCGCGGCTCCTTATATAGAATCCGAGTCTCGCGAGAATCCGACAGCGTCATGATGACGTTCGGGCGCGCTCGGGTTAACCGAGCAAGGCGGGAGGATCCGAGTCTGCTCGGACCCGTAAAAAAAACATGAAGTTCGTGCGGGTTCGGTTTCAGAGAAACCGAACCCGCTCATCTCTACTGAATACCGGGTAGGGCCCATTCACACTACACAGCTTCCCGGGACGGTCCCGGATTCAACCCAGGTCAAGACCTGGGATGAAATCCCAGGACACTCATCCCGGGATATTATTCCTGTACCCTTTCACACTGAGCAATTTCCCGGGTTGATGCGCATTCATGTGCAATAACCCAGGAAATTTTTGTCAGTATGAAAGGGATATGTTGTTAGTGAGAGCATGAGCATTTTTTGGTAATTTTTTCCTCCTAGTCCTATAAGCATTGCGGCATCAGTACACCATACCATACCCACAAAGCATAATCCTTCAGTGTGACTCATTCTTGTAATATACATCAAAGTGTAAAGAAGGTTACTCTCAGTCTCATCCTATACATTGCAGGAGTTCAAAGGAGTGGAGAAACTTACGTAAAGTCCTGCTCCCATTTGGAGTTGAAGGGGGGTGGGGCTTGATAGCATGGCCTGGTTGGGCACATGGTTTTTTATTTAGAAATTTATGTGTAAGGGAAACTTTCTGGATTCAAGCTATACATTGAGGAACGAGTGTCCAGAGGGACTCAATGAATCATTGAAATTGGCCTATGGAGGGGAAGCAGTTAGCATCCCGACGGACAGGATCACGGCAGTCGATATACCAACACCAGGATCACGTAGGATGCTGCAATCCCGGCATCTAGATAGCGACGTTGCATGGGATACGGTTACTGGTGTCACAATACCGACAGCCGACATCCCAGTCGTCCTGACAGCGGGACTCGCTGACATACTGCCGTGAGGGGGATGGGTTTAGGCAGGAGAAGGGGGGTTAGGGTGCAGGGCCGGGAAGGTTAGGGTTAGGGACCGGGGAGGGTTAGGCACATAGAAGCGCAGGTTAGGGTTAGTCACCAAGCAGGGAGGGTTAGGTTTAGGCAGCGGGGAACGGAGGGTTAGGGCTAGGCACCACCCAGGAGGGTTAGGGTTATGCACCACCAGGGAGGGTTAGGTTTAGGCACCCACAACGGAGGGTTAGGGTAGAAGGCAGGGTAGGATTAGGGTAGTTTACAGGGGGGTGTCAGAATTCTGATGGACAGGATGCCGCTGTCGGTATACTGACCGCCGGCATCCCGTCCATCAGGAAATCATACTGAACCCCTATAGAGTTTAATTTAGGCATAGTGCTTAGTGCTGGTTGTATTATTTTTTTAATTCATTTTTCTACTGGGAATAATTTTATTATTATTATCATTATCCTTTATTTGTATGGCGCCACAAGGGTTCCGCAGCACCCGATTACAGAGTACATAAACAAATAATCAAACAGGAAAACAGCAACTTACAGTTGATGACAATATAGGACAAGTACAGGGTAAATAAACATAGTTACATCAGCAGATGACACTGGAATAAGTATCAGGTGTCAGAAGACTGCTGGATTTGGTGCAGTTGAAGATTATTAAATTAAGAAAGGATAAGCACATGAGGGAAGAGGGCCCTGATCGAGAGGGCCCTGATCGTGAGAGCTTACATTCTAAAGGGGAGGGGTAGACAGACAGGGGTGACACAGATGGGGTACATAGAGAGCGTAGAACAGAGGGTTAGGATGAGATTTGGCTGGGTTTGGTGAAGAAGTGGGTCATGAGAGCCCATTTGAAGTTTTGTAGAGAGGTGGAGAGTCTGAGGGGGAGAGGTAGGGAATTCTAGAGAAGTGGTGCAGCACATGAAAAATCTTGGAGATAGGAATGGGAGGAAGTAATCCGTAGGCAGGAGAGTCGGCGTGCATTAGCAGACCGAAGAGGACGGGTGGGAGTGTAAAGGGAGATAAGGTCAGAGATGTAGATGGGAGAGGAGTGGGTGAGGGCTTTGTAAGCGAGTGTGAGAAGCTTGAAATGGATTCTGAAAGGGAAGGGGAGCCAGTGAAGGTCTAGTAAGAGAGGAGAGGTGGACGTAGTGCGTTTGGTGAGGAAGATGAGCCGGGCAGCAGCATTGAGGATAGATTGGAGTGGAGAGAGGTATTTGTCAGGAATGCCAGTCAGGAGGAGATTACAGTAGTCCAGTCTGGAGATGACCAGTGAGTGGATAAGAGTCTTAATAGCATCCTGGGTCAGAAAGGGTCTGATCCTGGAAATATTTTTTAGATGAAAACGGCAGGTTTGTGAGAGGTGCTGAATGTGTGGTTTGAAGGAGAAGGAGGAGTCAAGGATTACTCCAAGACAGCGCACTTGGGGGCTAGAGGAGATAGTAGTGCCATCAATAGATAATGAGATTGTAGGAGGTGAGGTTATGCGGGAGGAAGGGAAGATGATCAGCTCGGTCTTAGACATGTTAAGTTTAAGAAAGCGCTGGGACATCCAGGAAGAGGTAGCAGAGAGACAGTTGGAGATACGAGTGAGGAGAGCAGGGGAGAGGTCTGGAGAGGAAAGATAGATTTGGGTGTCATCAGCATAGAGATGATATTGGAAACCAAAAGAACTAATGAGCTTACCCAGGGCCGAAACTAGGATTTTCGTCACCCGATGCATGGCGGTAATTTTCCGCCCCCCCCAAAAACAAAAAAACAAAAACAACAATGCAAACACTGTCAGACTAAAATAATCATATTATCAAAATAATGTGAAACAAAAAGGGGATACTATTGGACAATATTCCCCTATGTGCCCCAAATGCCCTAAGCGTCACATGCCCCCCCCCCCCCCCCAGGAACGTGTTCCACTACATGCCCCCTGTGTGTCCCCATACATTGCACTATATCACTGCACTACATTCCCATATCCACTGCATTACATTACTTGTACATCCCCTACATGCTGAACTACATCAATACACTACAGCGTGTCTTCTCAATGGTGTGTAGGCGGCAGCTTGTTATCGGTTGGTGCTTGCCAGGCAGCTGGGATCATAGCCTGCTTAAAAACACAGCACCAACAGCTCACCTCTATAGCTTGCACAGTTCACTGCATGCTAGTCGCAGCACTGCATGGCAAAGAAGAGAGTTTAAGACAGTAGCCGGCATAGGAGAGATCCCAGGTACTGGAGCTCATCCGCACAGCGTCGGAGCGAACTGTGGGCAGACAGGTGGGTCAGAGACATTGCCCCTGTGAGCAGTCTGCTGTCTCACTGGAGCATTACAGCACTGCTGGTAAAAAAAAAACCAAAAAAACCCTGTTCCTCTGTAACTCTTCAGCACCCCCTCAATTCCTGGACCCGGGGCGCATGCCCCCTTAGCCCCCCCCACCCCCCTAGTTACGGCCCTGGCTTACCTAGTAAGGACGTATAGAGAGAGAAGAGGACAAAGTGCAGAACCTTGGGGTACCCCTACAGTTAGTGGAAGTGAGGTGGAGGTGGAGTCATGAGAGGAGACAGAGAATGAACGGTCAGAAAGGTAGGAGGACAGCCAAGAGAGGGTAGTGTCACGCAGACCAATGGAGTGATGGATTTGCAGTAGGAGAGGATGGTCCACAGTGTCAAAAGCAGCAGAGAGATCAAATAGAATAAGTAGAGAGTAGTGTCCGTTAGATTTAGCAGCATGGAGGTCATTGCATACTTTTGTAAGGGCAGTTTCAGTGGAGTGGAGAGGACGGAAGCCAAACTGGAATGGGTCAAGCAGTGAGTGTGAGGAAAGAAAGGAAGTAAGGCGGTTGTAGACAGTACGCTCAAGGAGTTTGGAGGCAAAAGGGAGGAGACACAGTTGGGACACAGACAATCATTATCACTTATTAGATAGAACTATAGATTTGAGTTTAGTATCTCCATACTACTAGCTTCACTTACTCCTGTGTGTTTTCCTACCATGTGTTTTTCTTTAGGAACACAGTGAAAAATATTGACATTTTTTATTATTTATCATTTATTGTATTTATAGAGTATTGCAACATTTTGGTTTAATATGTAACAATCACATAAGAAACAATTTATTACTCTCAGTGGGCCTGATTCAGAGGTGGACGCTACTGTGTCTGTAATAGCGGCCATTGTCGGAACAACTTTCCCCTTGTGCACCAGTGTGCGACAAAGAGTACAAGCGATGAGACTTCCACTTGCAATGTCCATGGACAGTGCAACTGTGTCGGAGGCTCATGACTCTTCACCATCAGCGCACCATAGCTTGCATCATCAACACATGTGGCAGCCTATGGCTGGTTCCTTGTTTCCTTCACAAAATCCTCTAAACATGGCCTCTAGGGCTGTGGATCTGCGTTTGTGAATGCAGCCATGTTCACTGACATTCCTGTGACACTCCCATAACACACCCATAAGATGGATTTTTTTTGCAAGTTTATGCACTGTTTTGCATTTTTTATTTTTAACTGATGACATTGTAGACATGTTTATACTGTACTATGGCTTATAAACAAATCTCTTCATTCAAGTACAGGTTGAGTATCCCATATCCAAAATGCTTGGGACCAGAGGTATTTTGGATATCGGATTTTTCCGTATTTTGGAATAATTGCATACCATAAAGAGATATCATGGTGATGGAACCCAAGTCTAAGCACAGAATGCATTTATGTTTCATATACACCTTATACACACAGCCTGAAGGTAATTTTAGCCAATATTTTTTATAACTTTGTGCATTAAACAAAATGGGGTAAATTTACTAACATTCGTAATTTTCCGTTTGAGGTCAAAGTTCAATCACGAATGACATTGAAAGTGTAAATATGCAACTTTTTGAATTTATTACGACTAATTTACTAAGCTGCCGTATTCTGCATTTTCGTTTTTTCCGATGTCGATGTCATTCGTTTTTTTAGGCAGTGTTTTACGTGAGTGACTTGTAAAACACTGACGACTTTAATACAATGAATCTCGGCCGGATCTGAGAGATCCGTGCTGTGCTTCATTGTGCACCTTGTAAAAAAAAAAAAAAAAATGTTTAAACTTTAAAAAAAAATTGCGTGGGGTCCCCCCTCCTAAGCCAAACCAGCCTCGGCTCTTTGAGCCGGTCCTGGTTGCAAAAATATGGGGAAAAAATTGACAGGGGTTCCCCCATATTTAAACAACCAGCACCGGGCTCTGCGCCTGGTCCTGGTTCCAAAAATACGGGGGACAAAAAGCGTAGGGGTCCCCCGTATTTTTGAAACCAGCACCGGGCTCCACTAGCTGGACAGATAATGCCACAGCCGGGGGTCACTTTTATACAGCGCCCTGCGGCCGTGGCATTAAATACCCAACTAGTCACCCCTGGCTGGGGTACCCCGGAGGAGTGGGAACCCCTTAAATCAAGGGGTCCCCCCCTCCAGCCACCCAAGGGCCAGGGGTGAAGCCCGAGGCTGTCCCCCCCATCCAAGGGCTGCGGATGGGGGGCTGATAGCCTTTGTTGAAAGTGTTGAATATTGTTTTTAGTAGCAGTACTACAAAACCCAGCAAGCCTCCCCCGCAAGCTGGTACTTGGAGAACCACAAGTACCAGCATGCGGCAGAAAACCGGGCCCGCTGGTACCTGTAGTACTACTACTAAAAAAATACCCCAATAAAGACATAAGACACACACCTTGAAAAAGTATAACTTTAATACATACATCCACACCACCATATACACATACTTACCTTATGTTCACACGAGGGTCGGTCCTCTTCTCCATGTAGAATCCATGGTGTACCTGTTGAAAAAATTATACTCACAAAATCCAGGGTAGAAGGCTCTTCTGCTTGTAATCCATTTGTAATCCACGTACTTGTCAAAATAAAAAAACGGACACCCGACCTCGCACTGAAAGGGGCCCCATGTTTTCACATGGGACCCCTTTCCCCGAATGCCAGAAACCCCCTCTGACTTATGTCTAAGAGGGTTTCTTCAGCCAATCAGGGAACGCCACGTTGTGGCATCCTCCTGATTGGCTGTGTGCTCCTGTAGTGTATGACAGGCAGCACACGGCAGTGTTACAATGTAGCGCCTATGCGCTCCATTATAACCAATGGTGGGAACTTTGTGGTCAGCGGGTGACCGAAAGTAACCTCACCGCTGACCACAAAGTTCCCACCATTGGTTACAATGAAGCGCATAGGCGCTACATTGTAACACTGCCGTGTGCTGCCTGTCATACACTACAGGAGCACACAGCCAATCAGGAGGATGCCACAACGTGGCGTTCCCTGATTGGCTGAAGAAACCCTCTTAGACATAAGTCAGAGGGGGTTTCTGGCATTCGGGGAAAGGGGTCCCATGTGAAAACATGGGGCCCCTTTCAGTGCGAGGTCGGGTGTCCGTTTTTTTATTTTGACAAGTACGTGGATTACAAATGGATTACAAGCAGAAGAGCCTTCTACCCTGGATTTTGTGAGTATAATTTTTTCAACAGGTACACCATGGATTCTACATGGAGAAGAGGACCGACCCTCGTGTGAACATAAGGTAAGTATGTGTATATGGTGGTGTGGATGTATGTATTAAAGTTATACTTTCAAGGTGTGTGTCTTATGTCTTTATTGGGGTATTTTTTTAGTAGTAGTACTACAGGTACCAGCGGGCCCGGTTTTCCGCCGCATGCTGGTACTTGTGGTTCTCCAAGTACCAGCTTGCGGGGGAGGCTTGCTGGGACTTGTAGTACTGCTACTAAAACAATATTCAACACTTTCAACAAAGGCTATCAGCCTCCCATCCGCAGCCCTTGGATGGGGGGGACAGCCTCGGGCTTCACCCCTGGCCCTTGGGTGGCTGGAGGGGGGGGACCCCTTGATTTAAGGGGTTCCCACTCCTCCAGGGTACCCCGGCCAGGGATGACTAGTTGGGTATTTAATGCCACGGCCGCAGGGCGCTGTATAAAAGTGACCCCCGGCTGTGGCATTATCTGTCCAGCTAGTGGAGCCCGGTGCTGGTTTCAAAAATACGGGGGACCCCTACGCTTTTTGTCCCCCGTATTTTTGGAACCAGGACCAGGCACAGAGCCCGGTGCTGGTTGTTTAAATATGGGGGAACCCCTGTCAATTTTTTCCCCATATTTTTGCAACCAGGACCGGCTCAAAGAGCCCGAGGCTGGTTTGGCTTAGGAGGGGGGACCCCACGCATTTTTTTTTTAACAAATTCAAACATTTCCCACCCCTTCCCACTGAAAAACATGCACGGATCTCATGGATCCGTGCATGCCTATCCAATCACGGTAAAAAAAAGCAGGTCTGTTTTTTTTTAGCACTTTTTCACGAATTGTATTTCAGCACGGCAGTGTTTGGCTATTGTCGGCAGTGTTTGTGATTTGCACTTTTTAGTAAATGACCGATTTCTACCAAATTGCTGGCGTATTTGACCGATGGTGTATTGATTCGTGATTTTTTCCTAGGACTTCCAAAATATTACGAATGCCCTCATCACTGCCGTGATTTTTGCTTAGTAAATTACCGAGATGACACTTTGAAGAAAAAACGGCATCTCGGTCAAAATCGGGAGCTTAGTAAATATACCCCAATGTGTCTACATTCACACAATTCATTTATGTTTCATATACACCTTTTACACACAGCCTGAAGGTCATTTAATAAAATATTTTTAATAACTTTGTGTATTAAACAAAGTTTGTGTACATTGAGCCATCAGAAAACAAAGGTTTCACTATCTCACACTCAGTCAAAAAAGTCAGTATTTCGGAATATTCCGTATTTCGGAATATTTGGATATGGGATACTCAACCTGTATTACCATGGGCCCTCATTCCGAGTTGTTCGCTCGCAAGGCGATTTTAGCAGTATTGCACACGCTAAGCCGCCGCCTACTGGGAGTGAATCTTAGCTTCTTAAAATTGCGAACGAAAGATTTGCAATATTACGATTACACATCTCGTAGCAGTTTCAGAGTAGCTTCAGACTTACTCGGCATCTGCGATCAGTTCAGTGCTTATCGTTCCTGGTTTGACGTCACAAACACACCCAGCGTTCGCCCAGACACTCCTCCGTTTCTCCAGCCACTCCCGCGTTTTTTCCGGAAACGGTAGCGTTTTTTCCCACACGCCCATAAAACGGCCTGTTTCCGCCCAGTAACACCCATTTCCTGTCAATCACACTACGATCGCCTGAGCGAAGAAAAAGCCGTGAGTAAAAATCCAAACTTCATAGCAAATTTACTTGGCGCAGTCGCAGTGCGGACATTGCGCATGCGCACTAAGCGGAAAAACGCTGCGATGCGAAGAAATTTACCGAGCGAACGACTCGGAATGACCTCCATGGTGTGCTGGTCTTCTGTTTTTAACTGGATATTTGCAGCAATCAGTTATGATATGATCAAGTACCCAAATAGTTTTGTTTTGTTTGAGTGTGCTAGATGGTTTGATGGATCTGGACCGAATTTGGGGCCTAATTCAGACATGATCGCAGCAGCACAATCCAAATATACTGGTAGGTTAATTGACTCTCAACAAAATTAACGTGGTAGGGAATATAGATTGTAAGCTCCACTGGGGCAGGGACTGATGTGAATGGCCAAATATTCTCTGTAAAGCGCTGCATAATATGTGTGCACTATGGAGGTCATTCCGAGTTGTTCGCTCGCAAGCGGATTTTAGCAGATTTGCTCATGCTAAGCCGCCGCCTACTGGGAGTGAATCTTAGCATCTTAAAATTGCGAACGATGTATTCGCAATATTGCGATTACACACCTCGTAGCAGTTTCTGAGTAGCTCCAGACTTACTCGGCATCTGCGATCATTTCACTGCTTGTCGTTCCTGGTTTGACGTCACAAACACACCCAGCGTTCGCCCAGACACTCCTCCGTTTCTCCGGCCACTCCCGCGTTTTTTCCGGAAACGGTAGCGTTTTTTCCCACACGCCCATAAAACGGCCTGTTTCCGCCCAGTAACACCCATTTCCTGTCAATCACATTACGATCGCCAGAACGATGAAAATGCCGTGAGTAAAATTCCTAAGTGCATAGCAAATTTACTTGGCGCAGTCGCAGTGCGGACATTGCGCATGCGCATTAAGCGGAAAATCGCTGCGATGCGAAGATTTTTACCGAGCGAACAACTCGGAATGACCTCCTATATAAATAACTGGTAGTAAGATAATAATAACCGGACAGACAAACAAATAGACCAATGATTTTATAAATATCAGATAAATGGCCCTGGCCCTGAAAGGGGTGGATATTTTTAGTTTAAACCCCGCCAGTATTGTAAGTTGGATAATGAAACATGTGTACCTACGGCCTAATTCAGACCTGATCGCAGCAGCAAATTTGTTCTCTAATGGGCAAAGCCATGTGCACTGCAGGGGGCGGGGGGGAGGGGGGCAGATATAACATGTGCAGAAAGAGTTAGATTTGGGTGGGTTATATTGTTTCTGTGCAGGGTAAATACTGGCTGCTTTATTTTTACACTGCAATTTAGATTTCAGTTTGAACACACCCCACCCAAATCTGACTCTCTCTGCACATGTTATATCTGCCCCCCCCCCCCCCCCCCCCTGCACTGCACATGGTTTTGCCCATTAGAGAACAAATTTGCTGCTGCGATCAGATCTGAATTAGTCCCTAGATACACGTTTCATTATCCAACTTAAAATACTGACGGGGTTTAAACTAAAAATATTCACCCCTTTCAGGGCCAGGGCCATTTATTTGATATTTATACAATCATTGGTCTGTTTGTTTGTCTGGCCGGTTATTATTATTATTATCTTATTACCAGTTATTTATATAGCGCACACATATTCTGCAGCGCTTTACAAAGAATATTTGGCCATTTACATCAGTCCCTGCCCCAGTGGAGCTTACAATCAGGGCCATTTCTAGACAATTTGGCTCCCAGTGCGAGATTTCAAAATGCGCCCCCCCCCCCCATTGCTATAAAAAAAAATTGCGCCCCCCCCATTTAGCCATAAAAAGAAAAAGCATGCGCGCGCCTTCGGCGAGCGCGCTCCCGACAAGGTTGTGTGGCCTGATTAAAACGGGCGTGGTCTCATTAAAGTGGGCGTGGCCTCGTCTGATATCATCACACCCACCACAGGGGAAAAAAAATAAAAATATAAAAAGTCCCCTTTTAACACATTACAGCAGGCAAGTGTCCCCATATTACACAGCGCTGCAGGCAGGTGTCCCCATTTTACACAGCGCGGCAGGCAGGTGTCCCCATTTTACAAAGTGCGGCAGGCAGGTGTCCCCATTTTACACAGTGCGGCAGGCAGGTATCCCCATTTTACACAGTACGGTAGGCAGATATCCCCATTTTACACAGTACGCAGGCAGGTGTCCCCATTTTACACAGTGCGGCAGGCAGGTATCCCCATTTTACACAGTACGACAGGCAGATATCCCCATTTTACACAGTACGCAGGCAGGTGCCCCCATTTTACAAAGTGCGGCAGGCAGGTATCCCCATTTTACACAGTGCGGCAGGCAGGTATCCCCATTTTACACAGCGGGGCAGGCACGTGCCCCCATTTTACACAGTACGGCAGGCAGATATCCCCATTTTACACAGTGCGGCAGGCAGGTATCCCTATTTTACACAGTACGGCAGGCAGATATCCCCATTTTACACAGTACGCAGGCAGGTGCCCCCATTTTACACAGTGCGGCAGGCAGGTGTCCCCATTTTACACAGTGCGGCAGGCAGGTATCAAGTGGGGGGGGAAGGAAGGGGGAGAGAGAGAGAGATAGAGATAATACTTACATCTTCCCGCTCTTCGGGTCCCGCCGACTCACGTCCCTCGCGCCGGCCGCCTCCTCCTTCCAGGCTTATCTCCTCTCCTCCCTCTCCCCGAGCGCTCCTGCTCGGGGGGCTTCGCGGAATGACGCGTTTGCGTCGTGACGTCACGATGCAAACGCGTCATTCTGCGAAACTCCGCCCCCCGAGCAGGAGCGCTCGGGAAGAGGGAGGAGAGGAGATAAGGATTCACAAAGTGCCGCGGCGGGCGCCCCGTGCGGTTGCACGGCTCGCCCGGCGCTAGAAACGGCACTGCTTACAATCTATATTACCTACCACACACATACACATTCATGCTAGCCTTAATTTTGTTGATAGTCAATTAACCTACCAGTATATTTTTGTATTGTGGGAGGAAACTGGAGCACTCCATCTTGGGAAGTTGTATAAAGGATTAGGACTTGCAATGTAAGTTTCCTTCAGTGCAATGAAAATATCAGATGTATGGGGTTAATTCATTGTCTGCTGAAGGCTTCCAGAGACAGCCATGTCCAGTCTGATATGCCCTTTGTAGCGTGTGGAGGAATCATTTACAAATATCTGAGAAATCACCTGCAAGTGACATCATGGAACATCAGTTAAGAAAGAACAAGACTGAACTTTGCATGGGTAATTGTCTCACGGAAGCACCAAGAAGGGTGTGTTACTGTATGTAACTTGGGGGCCAATGAGATATTCACAAACTTTAAACATGAGCTACATTTTCCATGCTCTACTTCACAAAGGAAACAACTATTGTAGCATCTGGGATACCTTTGCATTTCTTTCTATAGTATAATTGTAGAAAGGATGGAGAACATGTTGCAGATAAATGATGCTTAGCAGCAAATTTTCTCACCAATTTTTTTACTTACATAATGTGAAAAGGGGTGTCTTCGCATCCTTTTCACATTATTTTAGTTTCACTTAGATGCATTTAAGGACTTTTGGAGCAGGTATTTTTTGTGAAAAACTGCTCCAAACCCTTTAATTCACATTTGTTTAGTAACCAGATACCATTTCACATACTTACAGTATAATGGGAAATGCAATCTAACCGAATTTACGTAATTTAAAAAAAAAAAATACAGCAGTGAGCCCTGTGGAAATAACGGTGTCTTGAGATAGCGTTATCAGAGGGCTCACTTCAATATGCTGCCTCCTGTACAGCTTTCATGTAGACACAAGCTGATCACTGTGAAAAAAAAAGTAAAAATGTTTTTAAAAAATCATACTCACCTACCCAGGCACTGTTGATCAATCCTCCGAAGCGGGCTGCATGTCATTGGGGCTCCCTGCTGCTCCTGTGACCCCCATGCAGTAAAGTGATGCTGCAAAGCGCCAGGCCAGCTCACTTTACAGCACCGTAGGTCACAGCAGCAGGGAGCTCTAATGACCGGAAGCCCTTCAGGAGCAACGATCACCTATCCCTGGGTCTGGTGAGTATGAGCACAGCGGTGGTAGGATAGCGGCAGTAATCAG
Source organism: Pseudophryne corroboree (assembly GCF_028390025.1). Taxonomy (NCBI): domain Eukaryota; kingdom Metazoa; phylum Chordata; class Amphibia; order Anura; family Myobatrachidae; genus Pseudophryne; species Pseudophryne corroboree. The sequence continues at coordinate 526,198,352 of NC_086446.1, read as the reverse complement.
GACGGGGGGGGGTGTTCGGTGGTGACAGTAGCGGAGGCGATATCGGCAGTGGCGCATGCACATCACGTACTAGTTGTGCTTGTCTGAGTAATGGCATACTAGATGTGTTTGTCTAGGTAATGGCATCGCTGGAACATAGCTTTCTCACAAGCTCTGTCCCTGCATGCAATTATTGATACATCCATGCAATGTAATTAATAATCGCAGTGCGGATTGGGACGATGTTATCATTTCACATCCACAGCGATTCAGATTGTGATAAATCGGACCCTTATTCTTTTATACTAATAATAACCATACACTCCAGCTGTACCTTTTTGGCAGGTACAGTACCTTTTTTTATGGTCTGTACCGATTTTTGGCTCTCCAAACTTCCATTGAAAGTATAGGAAAAGGGGCATGGCCACGCCACTTTACCCGTGGCCACGTCCCCTTTTCAAATTTGTACTGATTTTTATGTGTAAATTGTTGGAGGGTATGTAATAACTAATGTAACACTTGTTATGTTTAGACAAGTCCTGGCTATGATTTGCAACTTTGTAATGGAGTTACCATATATAACATACATTGTAAAATGTCCTGTTTTTGCAGAGTTGTTACTAAAATCATGTCTTGCGTATGTTCTTATTCTCTATGTGTTAGTCTCCTCCTTTGGATGTGACACTCTGCCGCTTGTTGCATCATCTTAAAATGTACATGTAACTTCACATAGAAATAAACCTCTTATTTCTGCTCATTGTGGCCTGATCCAGGGGCGGAACTGCTGGCAGTGCAGCCAGTGCATTGCACTGGGGCCCCACCGCACTCAAAGGGCCCACAGCCACCGGCATTACAATGAGTCACAATGACTCATTGTATCATGCCGCGGCCGCCGTGCACCAGGCACCAGCAATGCTCCCGTCGGGTCTGCCCGCCCGTGTCACGAATAGATCATGGCAGCACCAGACACGCTGCCGCAGCTGCCGCCCACTGCCTGTATAACACACTCAACGCCTGCAGCAGCCCGGCTGAAGGGGAAGGAGGGGTCCCGGCCGAAGAGCGAGGAGGGTCCGTCCCTCCTTCATACAAACTTACTGGTCAGTTAGGTCTCACTGGCTGCTGCTGCTGCTGCTGTAAGGAGGGAACCCTCTCTCCAGCGCCTCCTCCTCCACACGTCCTCCTATAATAAAATGCTGCTGCAAGAGGTCAATCAGGAAAGCGAGGAGGGGCAGCTAACTCAGCTCCTCCCCCTTCCTGTTTATATTCCGCCCCTCCCTCGGCTTCCTCTCTCTCTCTCTGTGTGTTTGGGCGCCGGGGATCTGACAAGCATCACGCCAAGATCTCGTGGCCGTCCCCGGCACCCACTGTCATAATGGGAGGGAGGGAGAGAGAGTAGCTGGAGCTGGAGCTGCTGGTCATTCCCTATGTGCAGCAACAACCCCTGGTAGGAATTAGTTATTTTAAATGTCTTTTTAATTGTGTTGCATATGTATAAACACAATTTTATATATATATATATATATATATATATATATATCAAAACACAATTATACCTAATTACTGCGCTGGTGCGGCAGACCTCTAATTCGATCCTCCTGTTAGTGAGGACCATACAAAACAACACCTCCAGCAAATTGAATCAGAGGGCGCTCTCAATCACTTTATCTGGTTACCAACTAAAAATTGACCAAATGATTATGGCTTTACACAATTTATTAAAAGCAAAGTATTGCCCAATCTAATAATAATAATAATAATACTTTATTGTCATCAATAGTTCAAGAAAAAAAATACATGAACAATCAACGAAACTAAAAGCAAGCATATACAAAGACCATGAGAACAGAAAGAGCACTCCTGAAACCAAGACATTCTCAATTATCAATTTATCTCGGTTTTGTCCGGTTTAACATGTTTACTGCTGTTGGGAAAAAACTACCCCTTAACCGGTTAGTCCGACAAAGAATAGAACGATAACGCCTATTAGATGGCAACACAGAAAACATCCCCACATTAGGATGAGATAGATCTCCCAAAATACTTCTCACCAATGTGAGGAGCCTCTTTTCATATATATCCTGAATACAGGGCAAACTAACTCCAATAACCCTGCTCGCAGTTTTAACCACTCTCTGAAGGGACTTACGTTCTACGGCAGTACAGTTACCAAACCATACCATAATCCCGTATGTAAGGACACTCTCTAAGATGGCCGAATAAAAATTTACTAAAATCTCCTTACGTATTCCCGCCATACGCATTTTCCTTAGTAAAAACAGGCGTTGTTGGGCTTTTTAACAACACATCGAGTATGAGTAACCCAGGACAAATCATTGGAGATGTTAATACCCAGGAATTTAAAAGACTCAACTGTCTCCACTATCTGGTTATTTACAACTATAGGGCAAAAGGGCTGCTTAAGCGATTTCCTAAAATCTACAATCATTTCTTTCATTTTTTTTACATTTAGGATTAAATGATTTGTTTGACTCCAAGCTTCTAACCTAGCGACCTCAGATCTATATTCTGAGTCATCGTCCTTACTAATTAAACCTACAACTGCAATATCATCGGCAAATTTAATAATGTGAACTGACTCCAATTTAGACCTCTAGACAGAGGTAACCCTTTTACACAATTATAGATCACAATATATGTCAAATGTACAATAGTGTAGGGTTTCTTTTCTCTCTGTCTTCAACCCTGACGCGTTTCGTCCTTCGTGGACTTCTTCAGAGGGATGGTCAACACAGCTGGTAAAACATACATATTATAATGTATAAACAAAAATATACATATTACAATGTACAAACAATAACAAAATACATAAATTTACACTTATTAGAAAATTGTTAATCAAACTAAAATACTAGATATTCAATAAATCGAGCAGGAGATGAGGATGTTCCATACTAGCTGGTCAGAGAACATATGCAGGAGAGTGACATATTGTGTAACTTCACTATATATGCAGTGTGTTATTTTACTACACCGTTCCATAGGGATAAGATGATAATAACAAATTACATGAAGATGAAAGATTCCATAAAGTACATACCAAATGGTCAGTCCATGAAGCAACCATATATGAATTCAATGGGTTGAAACACTCTAATGCTCAAAAATGTTGAACACTTTCTACAAAACAATATGTTATCACTATGTTACATTCCATTCTAATAGAAAAAGTACCATTATGCACTCAGCATATATATTACTTACAGACTAAATTAGCAAAGGACCTCAGCTCAATTGGAGACAACACAGGAACATAGGAAGAAGTAAATATTAGGGATGTGCACTTGAAATTTTTCGGGTTTTGTGTTTTGGTTTTGGGTTCGGTTCCGCGGCCGTGTTTTGGGTTCGACCGCGTTTTGGCAAAACCTCACCGAATTTTTTTTGTCGGATTCGGGTGTGTTTTGGATTCGGGTGTTTTTTTCAAAAAACCCTAAAAAACAGCTTAAATCATAGAATTTGGGGGTCATTTTGATCCCAAAGTATTATTAACCTCAAAAACCATAAGTTCCACTCATTTTCAGTCTATTCTGAATACCTCACAATATTATTTTTAGTCCTAAAATTTGCACCGAGGTCGCTGGATGACTAAGCTAAGCGACCCTAGTGGCCGACACAAACACCTGGCCCATCCAGGAGTGGCACTGCAGTGTCACGCAGGATGGCCCTTCCAAAAAACACTCCCCAAACAGCACATGACGCAAAGAAGAAAAAAAGAGGCGCAATGAGGTAGCTGTGTGAGTAAGAAAAGCGACCCTAGTGGCCGACACAAACACCTGGCCCATCTAGGAGTGGCACTGCAGTGTCACGCAGGATGGCCCTTCCAAAAAACACTCCCCAAACAGCACATGACGCAAAGAAGAAAAAAAGAGGCGCAATGAGGTAGCTGTGTGAGTAAGATAAGCGACCCTAGTGGCCGACACAAACACCTGGCCCATCTAGGAGTGGCACTGCAGTGTCACGCAGGATGGCCCTTCCAAAAAACACTCCCCAAACAGCACATGACGCAAATAAAAATGAAAGAAAAAAGAGGTGCAAGATGGAATTGTCCTTGGGCCCTCCCACCCACCCTTATGTTGTATAAACAGGACATGCACACTTTAACCAACCCATAATTTCAGTGACAGGGTCTGCCACACGACTGTGACTGAAATGACGGGTTGGTTTGGACCCCCACCGAAAAAGAAGCAATTAATCTCTCCTTGCACAAACTGGCTCTACAGAGGCAAGATGTCCACCTCATCATCATCCTCCGATATATCACCGTGTACATCCCGCTCCTCACAGATTATCAATTCGTCCCCACTGGAATCCACCATCTCAGCTCCCTGTGTACTTTGTGGAGGCAATTGCTGCTGGTCAATGTCTCCACGGAGGAATTGATTATAATTCATTTTAATGAACATCATCTTCTCCACATTTTCTGGAAGTAACCTCGTACGCAGATTGCTGACAAGGTGAGCGGCGGCACTAAACACTCTTTCGGAGTACACACTTGTGGGAGGGCAACTTAGGTAGAATAAAGCCAGTTTGTGCAAGGGCCTCCAAATTGCCTCTTTTTCCTGCCAGTATAAGTACGGACTGTCTGACGTGCCTACTTGGATGCGGTCACTCATATAATCCTCCACCATTCTTTCAATGGTGACAGAATCATATGCAGTGACAGTAGACGACATGTCCGTAATCGTTGTCAGGTCCTTCAGTCCGGACCAGATGTCAGCATCAGCAGTCGCTCCAGACTGCCCTGCATCACCGCCAGCGGGTGGGCTCGGAATTCTGAGCCTTTTCCTCGCACCCCCAGTTGCGGGAGAATGTGAAGGAGGAGATGTTGACGACAGGTCGCGTTCCGCTTGACTTGACAATTTTGTCACCAGCAGGTCTTTGAACCCCAGCAGACTTGTGTCTGCCGGAAAGAGAGATCCAAGGTAGGTTTTAAATCTAGGATCGAGCACGGTGGCCAAAATGTAGTGCTCTGATTTCAACAGATTGACCACCCGTGAATCCTTGTTAAGCGAATTAAGGGCTCCATCCACAAGTCCCACATGCCTAGCGGAATCGCTCCCTTTTAGCTCCTCCTTCAATGCCTCCAGCTTCTTCTGCAAAAGCCTGATGAGGGGAATGACCTGACTCAGGCTGGCAGTGTCTGAACTGACTTCACGTGTGGCAAGTTCAAAAGGTTGCAGAACCTTGCACAACGTTGAAATCATTCTCCACTGCGCTTGAGACAGGTACATTCCACCTCCTATATCGTGCTCAATTGTATAGGCTTGAATGGCCTTTTGCTGCTCCTCCAACCTCTGAAGCATATAGAGGGTTGAATTCCACCTCGTTACCACTTCTTGCTTCAGATGATGGCAGGGCAGGTTCAGGCGTTTTTGGTGGTGCTCCAGTCTTCTGTACGTGGTGCCTGTACGCCGAAAGTGTCCCGCAATTCTTCTGGCCACCGACAGCATCTCTTGCACGCCCCTGTCGTTTTTTAAAAAATTCTGCACCACCAAATTCAAGGTATGTGCAAAACATGGGACGTGCTGGAATTTGCCCATATTTAATGCACACACAATATTGCTGGCGTTGTCCGATGCCACAAATCCACAGGAGAGTCCAATTGGGGTAAGCCATTCCGCGATGATCTTCCTCAGTTGCCGTAAGAGGTTTTCAGCTGTGTGCGTATTCTGGAAACCGGTGATACAAAGCGTAGCCTGCCTAGGAAAGAGTTGGCGTTTGCGAGATGCTGCTACTGGTGCCGCCGCTGCTGTTCTTGCGGCGGGAGTCCATACATCTACCCAGTGGGCTGTCACAGTCATATAGTCCTGACCCTGCCCTGCTCCACTTGTCCACATGTCCGTGGTTAAGTGGACATTGGGTACAACTGCATTTTTTAGGACACTGGTGAGTCTTTTTCTGACGTCCGTGTACATTCTCGGTATCGCCTGCCTAGAGAAGTGGAACCTAGATGGTATTTGGTAACGGGGGCACACTGCCTCAATAAATTGTCTAGTTCCCTGTGAACTAACGGCGGATACCGGACGCACGTCTAACACCAACATAGTTGTCAAGGCCTCAGTTATCCGCTTTGCAACAGGATGACTGCTGTGATATTTCATCTTCCTCGCAAAGGACTGTTGGACAGTCAATTGCTTGGTGGAAGTAGTAAAAGTGGGCTTACGACTTCCCCTCTGGGATGACCATCGACTCCCAGCAGCAACAACAGCAGCGCCAGCAGCAGTAGGCGTTACACGCAAGGATGCATCGGAGGAATCCCAGGCAGGAGAGGACTCGTCAGAATTGCCAGTGACATGGCATGCAGGACTATTGGCATTCCTGGGGAAGGAGGAAATTGACACTGAGGGAGTTGGTGGGGTGGTTTGCGTGAGCTTGGTTACAAGAGGAAGGGATTTACTGGTCAGTGGACTGCTTCCGCTGTCGCCCAAAGTTTTTGAACTTGTCACTGACTTATTATGAATGCGCTGCAGGTGACGTATAAGGGAGGATGTTCCGAGGTGGTTAACGTCCTTACCCCTACTTATTACAGCTTGACAAAGGCAACACACGGCTTGACAAATGTTGTCCGCATTTCTGGTGAAATACTTCCACACCGAAGAGCTGATTTTTTTGGTATTTTCACCAGGCATGTCAACGGCCCTATTCCTCCCACGGACAACAGGTGTCTCCCCGGGTGCCTGACTTAAACAAACCACCTCACCATCAGAATCCTCCTGGTCAATTTCCTCCCCAGCGCCAGCAACACCCATATCCTCCTCATCCTGGTGTACTTCAACACTGACATCTTCAATCTGACTATCAGGAACTGGACTGCGGGTGCTCCTTCCAGCACTTGCAGGGGGCGTGCAAATGGTGGAAGGCGCATGCTCTTCACGTCCAGTGTTGGGAAGGTCAGGCATCGCAACCGACACAATTGGACTCTCCTTGTGGATTTGGGATTTCGAAGAACGCACAGTTCTTTGCGGTGCTTTTGCCAGCTTGAGTCTTTTCATTTTTCTAGCGAGAGGCTGAGTGCTTCCATCCTCATGTGAAGCTGAACCACTAGCCATGAACATAGGCCAGGGCCTCAGCCGTTCCTTGCCACTCCGTGTGGTAAATGGCATATTGGCAAGTTTACGCTTCTCCTCCGACAATTTTATTTTAGATTTTGGAGTCCTTTTTTTACTGATATTTGGTGTTTTGGATTTTACATGCTCTGTACTATGACATTGGGCATCGGCCTTGGCAGACGACGTTGCTGGCATTTCATCGTCTCGGCCATGACTAGTGGCAGCAGCTTCAGCACGAGGTGGAAGTGGATCTTGATCTTTCCCTAATTTTGGAACCTCAACATTTTTGTTCTCCATATTTTAATAGGCACAACTAAAAGGCACCTCAGGTAAACAATGGAGATGGATGGATACTAGTATACTTATGGATGGACGAGCGACTGCCGACACAGAGGTAGCTACAGCCGTGGACTACCGTACTGTGTCTGCTGCTAATATAGACTGGATGATAAGGAGATTAAATTAATATATATATATATATATAATATCACTAGTACTGCAGCCAGACAGGTATATATATTTATTATGTAATGACTGATGACGGACCTGCTGGACACTGTCAGCTCAGCAGCACCGCAGACTGCTACAGTAAGCTACTATAGTAGTATGTATAAAGAAGAAAGAAAAAAAAAACCACGGGTAGGTGGTATACAATTATGGATGGACGAGCGACTGCCGACACAGAGGTAGCTACAGCCGTGGACTACCGTACTGTGTCTGCTGCTAATATAGACTGGATGATAATGAGATGAAATCAATATATATATATATATAATATCACTAGTACTGCAGCCGGATAGGTAGATATATTTATTATGTAATGACTGATGACGGACCTGCTGGACACTGTCAGCTCAGCAGCACCGCAGACTGCTACAGTAAGCTACTATAGTAGTATGTATAAAGAAGAAAGAAAAAAAAAAACCACGGGTAGGTGGTATACAATTATGGATGGACGAGCGACTGCCGACACAGAGGTAGCTACAGCCGTGGACTACCGTACTGTGTCTGCTGCTAATATAGACTGGATGATAATGAGATGAAATCAATATATATATATATAATATCACTAGTACTGCAGCCGGACAGGTATATATATTTATTATGTAATGACTGATGACGGACCTGCTGGACACTGTCAGCTCAGCAGCACCGCAGACTGCTACAGTAAGCTACTATAGTAGTATGTATAAAGAAGAAAGAAAAAAAAAAAACACGGGTAGGTGGTATACAATTATGGATGGACGAGCGACTGCCGACACAGAGGTAGCTACAGCCGTGGACTACCGTACTGTGTCTGCTGCTAATATAGACTGGATGATAATGAGATGAAATCAATATATATATATATATATATATATATATATAATATCACTAGTACTGCAGCCGGACAGGTAGATATATTTATTATGTAATGACTGATGACGGACCTGCTGGACACTGTCAGCTCAGCAGCACCGCAGACTGCTACAGTAAGCTACTATAGTAGTATGTATAAAGAAGAAAGAAAAAAAAAAACCACGGGTAGGTGGTATACAATTATGGATGGACGAGCGACTGCCGACACAGAGGTAGCTACAGCCGTGGACTACCGTACTGTGTCTGCTGCTAATATAGACTGGATGATAATGAGATGAAATCAATATATATATATATATAATATCACTAGTACTGCAGCCGGACAGGTATATATATTTATTATGTAATGACTGATGACGGACCTGCTGGACACTGTCAGCTCAGCAGCACCGCAGACTGCTACAGTAAGCTACTATAGTAGTATGTATAAAGAAGAAAGAAAAAAAAAAAGCCACGGGTAGGTGGTATACAATTATGGATGGACGAGCGACTGCCGACACAGAGGTAGCTACAGCCGTGGACTACCGTACTGTGTCTGCTGCTAATATAGACTGGATGATAATGAGATGAAATCAATATATATATATATAATATCACTAGTACTGCAGCCGGACAGGTATATATATTTATTATGTAATGACTGATGACGGACCTGCTGGACACTGTCAGCTCAGCAGCACCGCAGACTGCTACAGTAAGCTACTATAGTAGTATGTATAAAGAAGAAAGAAAAAAAAAACCACGGGTAGGTGGTATACAATTATGGATGGACGAGCGACTGCCGACACAGAGGTAGCTACAGCCGTGGACTACCGTACTGTGTCTGCTGCTAATATAGACTGGATGATAATGAGATGAAATCAATATATATATATATATAACATCACTAGTACTGCAGCCGGACAGGTAGATATATTTATTATGTAATGACTGATGACGGACCTGCTGGACACTGTCAGCTCAGCAGCACCGCAGACTGCTACAGTAAGCTACTATAGTAGTATGTATAAAGAAGAAATAAAAAAAAAAACACGGGTAGGTGGTATACAATATTATATATATATTATATACAATTTTATATATATATATATATATATATATATATATTAAACTCACTGGTGGTGATTATTAAACTGGTGGTCAGGTCACTGGTCACACTATCAGCAACTTGCAAGTAGTACTCCTAAGCAGACAATCACAATATATATTATACTGGTGGTCAGTGTGGTCACAATGGCAGTGTGGCACTCTGGCAGCAAAAGTGTGCACTGTACGTTATATGTACTCCTGAGTCCTGCTCTCAGACTCTAACTGCTCCCCACTGTCAGTGTCTCCCCCACATGTCAGATAATATACAGTCACACTATCACTTCAGCAAGTAACTAGTACTCCTCCTAATGCTCCCCAAAATTACTACTGTGTCTCTCTCTACTGTCTCACTCTCTTCTCTATAAACGGAGAGGACGCCAGCCACGTCCTCTCCCTATGAATCTCAATGCACGTGTGAAAATGGCGGCGACGCGCGGCTCCTTATATAGAATCCGAGTCTCGCGATAGAATCCGAGCCTCGCGAGAATCCGACAGCGGGATGATGACGTTCGGGCGCGCTCGGGTTAACCGAGCAAGGCGGGAAGATCCGAGTCGCTCGGCCCCGTGTAAAAAAACATGAAGTTCGGGCGGGTTCGGATTCCGAGGAACAGAACCCGCTCATCCCTAGTAAATATTATATACTATCTAGTGAAGTGATAATTATGTGAATACGTGAGTGTTAAACCTAATTTAAGAAATATATAAAATTGACCGGAAGTGACATCACTAACGCCCTTTATGGAGATATAAAGTGTTAAGGTGAAATAAATCACAATTTAATATATTAAATATAGGATTTAAAAACCCTATGAATCACTATTGCACTGTGAGTAATAAGGGCGCCGGTATCACTAATACAAAGATAGAAAGACGAACACCGCGTTTTTATGCGTTCCACCAAATGAACCGGTGGAACGCATATTACCCACTTCCGGCGGAAGTAGCACTCGCGCTACTGGCCGGCGGTGGACCGCAAACGTGGGCAGCGGGACACAGCCCTATCTGTGGCCGCTGCTGACATACACAGCGGCCACACATAGGGCACAGAGGGACAGCGGACGCCACTGGCACATAAGTGATTAATACAATATGAACCGATACCAGGCGCTCCTATTTAACTTCCGGAAGTGACGTTTGCGCTCCACCAACCCGACGGTGGAACGCAAATAGGAAATGAACATATTGTCATCTCTATGTTATAATTATGACATAACTAAATTGAGAAAATACACATGGTGTCTATTAAAGTGAATATAATAGTGTCTGTTAGGGTAAATTATTAATATTAATATTTCAATGGATCCTAGCTATTTAATATCAAATAAAGTGGAAAACATTAAATCCCTTAATTAAAAAGTAAAAAGATGTGGCTCATTATACTTCTATTTAAACTACGATCTTAATTTATAATGAGGGTTTCCCTTGAGAATAGTTAATTCCATATGAAAATATGCTACTTAGTATTTAAAAATGGGCTAACATACCATCCTGGGTATATCACCATAATAATGTGAATATAAAAGTGTCTGTTAATCCCTAATACCTCTTGGCAACCATAATGAATTGGATAATATATATCCAGATAGTAATTAAATAGCCTTTGCATATATCCAATAACTATCTGCAAGTTACAATTTATAGAGAAAAGTGCTCAACATATAGAGTCAAGTCTATTCCCCTGTGGAGTGTCCATATAAGAGTCCATAAAGGTACTGTTCCTTTACATTATTTCAATTCCACAAGTCTTATGGAAGCCCAGTATAACTTCTTTATCAAAAACAAAAAGCCTGACCAATTAGTAATGCAATTTACTAAGAACCAAAAGTTAAATCAATAACACATATACCCGAAACAGAGTTTATAAGGGTACAACTATACTATATTTAAAGAAACGATACAATAGCGAGTCCCTCATTCAACCCTCGAGGTGACATTGTGTTCAGAGTATAAATCCAAAAGGTTTCACGACGAGACAGTGTTAGGTCTATATTGCCTCCTCTATTATGAGGCTTAATTAATTCCAAAATGGTAAAGCTGAAATTTTTCACATCTGAGTTATGCACTTCTTTAAAGTGTCTCGGAAGGTTATTTGAGACTACTTTGTTCTTAATACTTCTCAAATGCTCCTGAATTCTAATTTTAGCCTGTCTTTTGGTTTTCCCTATATATGATAGACCACAACCGCAATCGATCTTGTAAATCACATATTCCGTTGTACACGTGACTCTATCCTTGAGCTTATAAAGAAAACCATTATCCAGTTTGACTTGGAATTGAGATTTTGAAATGTATTTGCAACATATACAATGTAAGCAAGAGAAAAAGCCCCCCCTGTTCCCCAATGTAGATCTGGTGGAGTTGAGCAGCTCTTTAACGGGCTTAAGTTGGCTGGGTGCTAGTAAATTCTTCAGATTACTGGCCCTTCTATAAACCATACAGGGTTTATTATGAAGACTGGGTCCTAATACCGGATCCTTTAAGAGAAGACCCCAGTGTCTTTCCATGATCTTTCTTATGCATCCTGCATCACGGCAATATTGCGTGATGAAGGGTCTGTTAGAACCGGAGAAACTATCAATTTTTGCTACTTTATCTTGTAGTAAAGTTTTTCTTTCACGCCGAGATGCTTTATCCCTAGATTCTTCAATAGACCTGGGGTCGTAAACACGTTCAATGAATCTTTTCTTAAGAACCTCAGTTTGTGACCAGTAATCTGAAATCCTGGTACAATTTCTCCTAATTCTCAAAAACTGAGAATAGGGTACGCCTTCCTTCCAAGCTGGATGATGGCAACTGGATGTGGGTATATAGCTATTGGTGTCTACTTCTTTGAAGAAGGTTTTGGTGGATATCTTGCCACAACTGGACCCTTCTAATTCCAGATCTAGATAATCAATCACAGACCTGTTAGATTTATGTGTGAATTTAAGATTCACATCATTTGTATTCAAATGCAAGATAAATTTGTCAATACTCATGCCAGATGAACAGGAGGTCATCAATGTACCTCCTGTAGAACCTAATGGAGGAATTTTCATAACAAGTTCCATAAACATACTGTGCTTCCCAGTCACTCATAAATATGTTAGCATATGAGGGTGCGAATTTAGTACCCATGGCCATTCCCTGTTTCTGCAGGAAATATGAACCATCAAATTCAAAAAGTTGTGTTCCAAAATAAATTTGATGCACTCAAGAATAAAAGCAATCTCTTCCGGTGATTTATTGGGATCTCTCTTGAGTACATCATTAACCGCTTTCATACCTTTGTCATGGGGGATAGAAGAATACAGTGCTTGTGCATCTACAGTGATCCAACAGTCCCCCTCAGACCACACACATGATCTTCCAATAGTCTTATGACACTTGCGGAGTCCTTAAGGTATGATCTGGACTCTTTTACATACGGTTGTAATTTGATGTCCACAAAATGCGAGACATTAGCCGTCAAAGATCTACTCCCCCGATGATGGGACGCCCCGGAGGGTGATTCCTATCCTTATGGACTTTGGGTAGTTGGTAAAACATAGGTATGACGGGCTATTTGGTATATAAATAATCATATTCACATAATTATCACTTCACTAGATAGTATATAATATTTACTTCTTCCCATGTTCCTGTGTTGTCTCCAGTTGAGCTGGCAGATTGTTAATTTAAAAAAAAAATTTGATTGGCCATCATTCTTCAGTGGGAGTGGTTAGTGGTATATAATGCCCCACCATTCACACAGTCAGTCAGTTGCACTTGGGAGAGCACATAGGAACTACTGCTGTATCTGTAAGTATAGGACTTGGTTCCCTTTTTTCAATTTATGAGAATCTAATTAATAGTAGTTTATTTAATTGTAATCAATTAGTAATTGGATAGAAGGGGAAAAGGAGGAAAAAGGGGGGAAAAAATCCACCCTAATAGATTATATCAATTCATGATTTTCAGGTGGTCTATTTCTCTCACACATCATTATTTTGAGGCTCACCCAAAGTGGGTATGTATAATGACTTTGCAAATTAGTCTTGCTAAAATTATTGAGTGTTTCCAATTATATTTAGACATAGAGAAAGTTTTTTTTTATATAAAAAGAATTTCTCTCTCTATGTATAGGATATTTATCCATTGACCATTTGGACCAGCATGTTTTTTGGAAAGAGGTCCTTTGCTAATTTAGTCTGTAAGTAATATATATGCTGAGTGCATAATGGTACTTTTTCTATTAGAATGGAATGTAACATAGTGATAACATATTGTTTTGTAGAAAGTGTTCAACATTTTTGAGCATTGGAGTGTTTCAACCCATTGAATTCATATATGGTTGCTTCATGGACTGACCATTTGGTATGTACTTTATGGAATCTTTCATCTTCATGTAATTTGTTATTATCATCTTATCCCTATGGAACGATGTAGTAAAATAACACACTGCATGTATAGTGAAGTTACACAATATGTCACTCTCCTGCATATGTTCTCTGACCAGCTAGTATGGAACATCCTCATCTCCTGCTCGATCTCTTGAATATCTAGTATTTTAGTTTGATTAACAATTTTCTAATAAGTGTAAATTTATGTATTTTAATTGTTATTGTTTGTACATTGTAATATGTATATTTTTGTTTATACATTATAATATGTATGTTTTACCAGCTGTGTTGACCATCCCTCTGAAGAAGTCCACGAAGGACGAAACGCGTCAGCGTTGAAGACAGAGAGAAAAGAAACCCTACACTATTGTACATTTGACATATATTGTGATCTGTAATTGTGTAAAAGGGTTACCTCTGTCTAGATTGGGCAACACTTTGCTTTTAATAAATTGTGTAAAGCCATAGTCATTTGGTCAATTTTTAGTTGGTAACCAGTTAAAGTGATTGAGAGCGCCCTCTGATTCAATTTTCTGGAGATATATATATATATATATATATATATATATATATATGTGTATTTATTTTATTTATTTTTATATTGAGTTTGCATCTCTTGCCTTGTAAAAATGGGACACTGTCTGCCATAATGTGTAAAAATGTGACACTGTCTGCTGTAGTGTGTAAAAATGGGGACACTGTCTGCCGTAGTGCGTAAAAATGGGACGCTGTCTGCCGTAATGTGTAAAAAGGGGACGCTGTCTGCCGTAATGAAAAGGGGATGCTGTCTGCCATAATGTGTAAAAGGTTGACGCTGTCTGCCGTAATGTGTAAAAATGGGGACACTGTCTGCCGTAATGTGTAAAAATGGGGACGCTGTCTGCTGTAATGTGGAAAAGGTTGACGCTGTCTGCCGAAATGTGTAATAGGTTGACGCTGTCTGCCGTAATGTCTAAAAAGAGGAATCTGTCTGCCGTAAAGTGTAAAAGGGGCTCTACCTAGTGTAGTGGTGCTACCGTGCGGCGTAATTTTAATAATGTAGACTACTGTGCACCGTTATATGAATTGGTATTATTTTGTGGCCACACCCCTTCCCCGCGAAGCCACGCCCCTATTTTTTGCACGCGCCTTCGGCGCGCACTGCCCCTGTTTTGCATGGAGTAGGGGGGGCTCTGATACCGTTTCTTGCACACAGTGCTAAAATGTCTAGTTACGGCACTGTTGCTAGGTATCCATTTCTCTGGCCCTGATCAGGTCCCCCTCACCAGATCCTCTCCAGGGGTGAGGGGGTGGACTTGGATGGGATGAGGGGGGGGCCCAAAGCATTTTGTCGCACATGGGCCCACCGCTCGCTAGTTCCCCCACTGGCCTGATCTTAAGTGGGGCACATGAAGTAGTGGAAACCAAGTTTACTGTACTATGCTAATGCAAGATTCTGCATGGTTAATGTGAGAATCCATGTCAGTGGCTTAACTAGAGGCTGGGAGGTCCCTGGCAAACTCTCACAGTGGACCTCCTATTTGATTTCTATAAACCCTTAGGTCTAGATGTGCAGCTACAGCAGGGAACCGAGAACCGTCAGACGAGGAGGGAGCTTTACAGAATGCTGGTCAGAGGCACTACCAGGGGACAGGCATACTAAAGGTGAAGCCTCCACAGGCCGACCCTAATGACAGAGGAGCCTCCTCAGGTAAGCGCCAGAAAGCAGGGTGTCAGGTGAATCCAGCAGGCAGCAACGTTGGCATGGTCGTGGAAAAATCCCGGCCATGGCTTCAGGCCTCTACAGACACCGGAGTTTGGATGCTGGACCTCGGTGCGCCCCATTCAATTTGTGGACCCTAAAACATTTGCCAGTCTGCCACCCTGTAGTTAGACCCTCTAGAAATGCTTGCCATCCTCTAGAAACGCTGCATAAAACTTTTTGACATATATCATACCACCTTGTTCTCTGATGTCATTTTACACTATAAATCTCCTATAAAGCAAAAAAAAGGATCATTTGCACCTTGGTAAAAAAATGTTGCTCTGCAGGTGCGGGTGGGGCAGATTTAAAATATGCAGATAGATGTTTGAGTTATTCCCCCCCCCCCCCCCCCCCATAGATCTGTGATTTCCTGATTAAGCATGTTAAAAATGCCCTATTCCCTGATCCCCACTGGGTTTGGAGGATGTTTAGTATCTCCAATCCGTCAATGCGACCGTCAGGGGTTTGAAGAATTGTCCCAATACATCGCTAGTGTATGGGGGGCTTAGGGCTGCAGTTAAGGTTAGGCTTAGGCTCCAATTAGGGTTAGTTTAGGCTAACATATCAGTGTCGTCAGTGTGACTGTCGATATTCACAATGTCGACACCGAAAATGTAAAATGACATGCCAATTTCAACATTGTGACTGTTGACATGTTATCTATCGACATTCTGAATATGTTGACATACTGATATTTTGCATGTCTACATATCAAGCTATACCCTTAGGGGTATATTTGCTGTATTAAAGTGCGGGTTCTTAGAAGTGGAGGTTTTGCCCATAGCCACCAATCAGATTCTAGCTATTATCTTCTAGAAGGCATTAGATAAATGACAAGTATAATTTGATTGGTTGCTATGGGCAACATTTCCACTTCTAAAAATTTGCACTTTACCCCTTACAACTAGAGATAAGCAGTTCGGATTTTAAGAAATCTGAACCGCTCTAAACTTCCGGGATCCAAGGCAATCAGGCCAGGGCTCGGATCTGCCTGGCTACCTCAGATTCCTATTAGAGCCGAAACCTCGAGATCCTGCTGTCGGATCTCACGGTTTTGGCCCGGATGCCAATTTCAAAATTCCCATTGCAATCAATGGGCTGACTGCTGAATGGCTGAAAGAGCAATCCAATGGTGCAAGCAAAATTTTTTCCTTAGTGGTACTGATAGTAAAAATGGGCTTGGTCACGTGTCATGAGGGGGCATGGTCACATGAAACTAGGGGAGTGGCTACGTGACAATAGGAGCATAGCCCATTATGCCATCTACCGTAATGCCCTTACACATTATGCCAAACACCGTAATGCCCATTGCACATTTTTCCACACACCGTAATGCTTATTACATATTATGCCACACACTGTAATGCCCATTACACATTATGCCACACACCGTAGCACCCATTACACATTATGCCACACACCGTAATGCCTATTACACATTTTACCAGACACCCTAATGCCTTACATATTATACCACACGCCGTAATGCCTAATACATATTATGCCACACAGTTATGCCACAAACACCATTTTATGTCCCACACACAAAAATGCCCCCTATAAATTATGCCCCAGCGGTGGACTGGTGGTTCTTAATGGTACTTCGTACCACCCCGTACCACCCTACTTTCAGCACAAGAGCCATCTGTCATGGCTCTCAGCAACAACAACAAGTCCCCATAGACTTCAATGGGGCAAAATGGCGGGCTCCACCACACTAATGATACCGCTGCCCACACTGACGACACTCCCACGCTGCCGGCACCCCTACACTCAGGATACCGCCGATACTCCTGCATTGAGGACACCGCTGGCACTAAAGTACTGCTGACACTGCCAGCGCCCCTGCACTGACGACGACACCAGCAGCACTCCCGCATTGCCAATACTGCCGGCACCCCCACACTGAGGACACCGCCGACACTCCTGCACTGCCGGCACCACCATCACCCCAGCAGTACAGACACTAACGGCAACCCTGCACTGAGGACACTGCCAGCACTGCTGACACTGCCAACACCCCTGCACTGACCCCTGGCACCCCTGCACTACTGACACAGCCAGAAGCACCAGCACTACCAGCAACTCCGCACTGAGGGCACCACTGTCACTGTTGACATCACTAGCACCCCAGCAGTACCGACAACGCCGGCATCTGCACACTGAGGACTCTGCCAGCACCCCTGCACTGCTGACACTCCTGCACTTAGGACACCACCAGAATCCCCTGTCACAGAAAGTGCACCATTGGTGTATCCAAATTGCACTGTGTACTGCATTATATCCGACCCACATTGTATCCCACACTATATTCAATCCACACTGTATCCCGCACTGTATCCAACCCCCAAAATATCCAACCAGCAATGTATCCCGCACTGTATCCGACCCACACGGTATCAGTCTCACAGAAGTAGGTCTACTTCTCTCCCCTCAGTCCCACAATGCAGGAAGCCTGTTGCCAGCAGTTCTCCCTGAAAAAAATAAAGTAAACCTAACAAAAGTCTTTTAGAGAAACTCAGTAGAGCTCCCCTACAGTGTGACCAGTCTCCTCTGGGCACAGAATCTAACTGAGGTCTGGAGGAGGGGCATAGAGGGAGGAGCCAGTTCACACCCATTCAAAGTCTTATAGTGTGCCCATGTCTCCTGCGGATCCCGTCTATACCCCATGGTCCTTTTGGAGTCCCCAGCATCCTCTAGGACGAAGGAGAAATATATATATATTGATTTGCTTTAAAAAAAAAAATCTTCAAACATCGGTAGCACCCTCGTATGCTAATGTATATATGTTCGATCAAGAACACAAAATGTTCTTTAGCAACCCTGCAGTGAGAAGCAAGATACTGATGTACACTTGATACATCGATGATGTGTTCCTACTGTGGGGGGGGGGGGGTGATCTTGAATCCTTTAAGTCCCTAATGTTGGAGATTAATAACTTACCGTCTCCGATCAAGTTCACGTATTCATATAATAACACTGTGGCCAATTTTTTGGATGTCAAAGTGATGTTAGTTGATGGTGTATTACAGTCAGAAATATACTCCAAACCCACTGATCGCAATACATTATTGATGGCTTCTAGCCATCACCCTTCCGCTTTGAAGAAGGGCTTACCGACATCACAAATGATGTGGGTGGCCCGTATTACTAGTGACCAGGCTAAGGTACCTCAACTCTTGGACGAAATGATTTCCAAATTTGAGCACCGAGGGTATGATAGGCAGCTCCTCCAGGTACAATAACAGAAAGTGCTCGGCATGCCCCATTGTGAATTGTTGAAGTCAACCAGTAGTAAGGAGAGTACCATTTTACCCTGGAGTAGTGATTATTCGGTGGCTAGTCCCATCATCCACAGGGCCTCTAAGGCTCTTTGGCCCATAGTGGCATCTGACCCTGAACTTCCCGGGCTTTAGAAGATTAGACCAGTTGTGGCGTTTAGGAGGGGTCGGAATTTAAGGGACCGATTGGTACGTACAGATATCACGGGAATGGACAGATATCACGGTGGACGCACCGAATATTTATCATAAAGCCCCTGGTTGCTATAGATGCCCCAAATGTGCCACATGCCGTTACATGGTGGCGTGCAAGGATTTCAAGCACCCACAAAATAATGAAAAAAAGTACGGCATCAGACATGTGATTACGTGCAATACTTCTTTTGTAGTATATGCCATTGTCTGTCCGTGTGGTCTTTACTACATAGGCTAGACTATGCGCAAGTTAAGTGAAAGGATGGCGGCACATCGATCAGCCATCAAACTGACACTTGAAGGGAAGACGGTTGACCAACCGGTGGCGCATCACTTCAAATCAGCTGGTCACAAATTATGCGACCTTAGATACTTTGGCATAGACCACGTACCACTCACGTTGCGGGGAGGTGATAGGGCTAGATGTCTGCTGGAGAAGGAATCAAGGTGGATTATGAGGTTAAATACGTTCGCTCCTTTTGGTCTGAATGACAAGATCAATTGGAATGCTGTATAATCATATCGGTAGTAGGTGCAGGACTTGATCGTAGGCGGTTCATGCCCTAGCTTTATGACATAATGGAGATGTATCTTTAATGTTGGGGGTGGCTTGTTTTGCGAGGAGTGCCGTTCTCTATATTTGGGAACTGCACCTAAGCATTAGCTCTAAATAGATAATGGGTACATGCTTATAATGGTCCACACTGAGTAGTGACAAGATGCTACGGGGTATGGTAACTGCTTATTTTGTGTATTTGGTATTTGTTGTATTTATTGTATATTTTGTGTGCTGCCTGTTTTCTGTAGTGTCTTAGTTATGCTCTGTTTTTTGTTTTAGGTCCCTGCCAGGCTTGCGCTGCAAGCCCCGGGGGAACCAGTTACGGAACTGCAATACTGGCAATGTCCTGCTCTGCAGGCAGTGGGGCTGGTGACGCGCAAGCTGTGCATTGCCTGGGCAACATGATGTCGGGAGCGGAAACGGAAGTGACTGCAGCGGCCGTGAACGGGAGCCAGGGGGACGGTGGCGGAGTTTGGCGGGACCTATACAGGTATTTAAATGTGTGTTTGTCTGTGTCATTTTTATCTTGTATGGTACTGAGGACGGAGCGGAAGCTCTGAAACGTGCGTCTACCTATAATACAAGTTATGTTGCTTCATTGAACCTGTCTCCAGTGCCGTGATTTGTGAGAGGTATATATATATATATATATATATATATATTGTTTTGCTTTAAAAAAAATAATTTCTTCAAACATCGAAATATCGATTGGGAACATTGCGACCATCGGAAACATTGTGGCTTTCATTTTGAAAGCTGGGACAGCCTCCAGGTACACAGGGGGGGGGGGGGGGAGCGCTTAGGGGGGTTAATTTACACTCCCCAGCGGCTGCTATTGTCTGCAGCCTCTGGGGGGGGGGGGGGGGGGGGTCCTGCCATGCTGACCAATCAGCAATGATCAGCAGCATGGCAGTCAGTAGGGGAGAGTGCAGGGAGGCAGAGGGACCTTCTGGTCCCTCTGTGAGCAGCAGCGGAGGGAAGTTTCCCCACCCTGCCGCTGCTAACACTGTTTATCTGACTGGTCGCATCCTGTGCGACCAGGTCAGATAAAGCACTTGCAGGCATGGCCAGGCAAGTGGTTAAAGAGATAGTATGGTAAGCTTTATTATAAACAATTATTGAATAGTGCCTACGTGTTATATAAAGAATATTTAATCATTCACAGCTGTCTGTGGCACAGTAGAACTTACAATTTATTTTCCTTAGCACCTGGACACACACACAAGGTTTACTTTAGCTAATTAACCAATATCTCTTCAGCGTTAGAAATATATAAGATAATATGCTTCAATAAAGTTCACTAACTGCCATGTTTTAGAAATGACATTAACATCAAATATACTATTTTTAGACTTTTATATCATGCAATTTCAAAGACCTTTACCCTGTTTGCTCCACTGTCACTCATGCTTTCAATTCATGGGGATTTATGTTTTATAAACATATGGAACAGCAGTGACATGTGGTTGTCTTTGCTATTTTGAAGCTCCGACATTTATGAATTATATATTGTTTTATTTTTTCTTCTATGGCAAAGGGTAAGGTTGCTATCATTCATGGACTACACAGTACAAGCATACTTTATAAATGGACATATTACGTCTGTCTGAAAGTAAAGATGGGAGATTAGCGGGGCAATGATCACACAGGTTTTGAAAAAATTGTCATTGCATTCCATGTCAATTTTCCTGTTGGGCAGAGTATGGTACGGTGACCTAACGTCTGTATGCTTTATGGCCCTCATTCCGAGTTGTTTGCTCGCTAGCTGCTTTTAGCAGCGGTGCAAATGCTAGGCCACCACCCTCTGGGAGTGTATCTTAGCTTAGCAGAAGTGCGACTGAAAGGATCGCAGCGCTGCTACAAAAAAAGATTGTGCAGTTTCTGAGCAGCTCGAGACTTACTCCTAGCTAGCGATCACTTCAGACTGTTTAGTTCCTGTTTTGACGTCACGAACACGCCCTGCGTTCAGCCAGCCACGCCTACGTTTCCCCAGCAACTCCTGCGTTTTTATCCGACACGCCTGCGTTTTTACACACACTCCCTGAAAACGGTCAGTTACCACCCAGGAACACCCACTTCCTGTCAATCACTCTGCGGCCAGCAGTGCGACTGAAAAGCATCGCTAGACCTTGTGTGAAATTGCATCGGCTGTTGTGAAAGTACGTCGCGCATGCACACTGCGCCAAATACGCATGCGCAGAAGTGACGCTTTTTTACCTAATCGCTGCGCTGCGAACGAAAGCAGCTAGCAATCAACTCGGAATGAGGGCCTAAACCTGATGACCATTGAGTGATTTCACTGGTGGTCAGGTAAAGTTATAATAATTGTTCTGTTACTGCCATCTCAGGATGATATATAAATAACCTGTATCAGCTCTCTCAAATGTTTAAATTGTTCATTATAACTATTGGTACATTTCCTTGTAAGAAAAGTCATCCACTACTACTGTGATCAGTGCAATAGAGAGCCTGGCTGGGCCCAGGTACTTCTAAGGGGGTGTGGCCTAATCACAAGAGGCGTGTCCATGCACCATTAGAAACAAATACTGAACAAATTGTATTTTAAGCGCCACCCTGGGCACACTGCAGCCAGCACACAGCAGCATGTGCTGGGCTACGGAAAATAGGATTTTAATACCTACCGGTAAATCCTTTTCTCCTAGTCCGTAGAGGATGCTGGGGACTCCAAAAGGACCATGGGGTATAGACGGTATCCGCAGGAGACATGGGCACTTTAAGACTTTAAATGGGTGTGAACTGGCTCCTCCCTCTATGCCCCTCCTCCAGACCTCAGTTATAGGAACTGTGCCCAGGGAGACTGACATTTCGAGGAAAAGGACTTTTGTTAATCAAGGGTGAGAAACACACCAGCTCACACCACAACACACTGTACAACATGGTTTTTAAGCAATACCAGTTAACAGCATGAACCAAAAACAGCAACAGGCTGAACATAACCGATACACAACCTTTGTGTAACAGAAACAATAACTATCAACACTACTGCAAAAACAGTCCGCACAGGGACGGGCGCCCAGCATCCTCTACGGACTAGGAGAAAAGGATTTACCGGTAGGTATTAAAATCCTATTTTCTCTTACGTCCTAGAGGATGCTGGAGACTCCAAAAGGACCATGGGGTTTATACCAAAGCTCCAGACCGGGCGGGAGAGTCCGGACGACTCTGCAGCACCGATTGAGCAAACATGAGGTCCTCATCAGCTATGGTATCAAACTTGTAGAACTTAGCAAAAGTGTTTGAACCCGACCAAGTAGCTGCTCGGCAAAGTTGAAGCGCCGAGACTCCTCGGGCAGCCGTCCAAGATGAGCCCACCTTCCTAGTAGAATGGGCCTTCTCTGACTTCGGTAACGGCAATTCAGCCATAGAATGAGCATGCCGAATCGTATTACAGATCCAGCAGGCAATAGTCTGCTTGGAAGCAGGAGCCCCAATTTTGTTGGGAACATATAGGACAAATAGAGCCTCTGATTTCCTAATCTGAGCCGTTCTGGCGACATAAATTTTCAAAGCTCTGACTACATCAAGAGACTTTGAATCAGTCAAGGCTTCCGTAGCCACAGGCACCACAATAGGTTGGTTTATGTGAAACGAAGAAACCACCTTTGGCAGAAATTGTTGACGAGTTCTCAATTCCGCTCTATCCACATGAAAGGTCAAATAGGGGCTCTTGTGAGACAAAGCCGCTAATTCCGACACCCGCCTTGCGGACACCAAGGCCAAAAGCATGACCACTTTCCAAGTGGGAAATTTCAACTCAACCTTTCGCAAAGGTTCAAACCAGTGTGACATAAGAAATTGCAACACCACGTCAAGGTCCCATGGTGCCACAGGTGGCACAAACGGAGGTTGGATGTGCAGTACTCCCTTCACGAAAGTCTGAACCTCTGGAAGGGCGGCCAATTCTTTTTGAAAGAAAATAGATAAGGCCGAAATCTGCACTTTAATGGAGCCTAATTTTAGGCCTGCATCCACACCTGCCCGCAAAAAAATAGAGGAAACGACCCAGCTGAAACTCTTCCGTAGGAGCCTTCTTGGATTCACACCAAGACACATACTTTCTCCAAATACGGTGATAATGCTTCGCCGTAACCTCCTTTCTAGCCTTAAGCAGAGTAGGGATGACTTCCCCGGGAATACCTTTTCGAGCTAGGATTTGGCATTCAACCTCCACGCCGTCAAACTCAACCGTGGTAAGTCCTGGAACACGCACGGCCCCTGCAGTAACAGATCCTCTCTCAGAGGAAGAGGCCAGGGATCTCCTATGAGCAATTCCTGAAGATCCGGATACCAGGCCCTCCGTGGCCAATCTGGAACAATGAGTATCGCCTGAATGTCATGACTGAGGTTTTGTGAACCCGGTGTTAGTGAAGTCTGAGCGGGAGACTGGAGAATTATATGAATACTACCAATGACCTGGTTTGGGAGTGTTGTGGACTCGGGGTTTCTTCTGGTGACTGGGAAGAGGAACCGCAGCAGAGATGGCTGAATCTAGGTTCTCCCCATGCAGGATTAGGTCGGCTGACAGGAGGCACGTGTGGACGCCGAAGGTCTCCTGAAAGACAGAACTGGAAAGGCGCTGATGAATCAGTGAAGAATACCAGGTACAACTGCACTAAAGTGCACCAGATACTTGGAGACACTGAGGCGCTTGGAGGACACTGAGGTGCTTGGAGGACACTGGGGTGCGTAGAGACACTGGGGTGCGTAGAGACACTGAAGTGCGTAGAGACACAGATGCCGGAAGCACGGAGATGCTGAAGCACGGAGACGCTGGAGGCACGAGGTGCTGAGGCACGGGGGTGCTGAGGCACGAGGTGCTGGAAGCATGGAGGCGCTGAGGCACGGAGGTACTGGAGGCACGAGGTGCTGAGACACGGAGATGCTGGAAGCACGGAGATGCTGGAGGCACGAGGTGCTGAGGCACGGAGATACTGAGGCACGGAGATACTGGGGCACAGAGATACTGAGGCACAGAGATACTGAGGCACGGAGGTGCTGAGGCACGGAGGTGCTGAGGCACGAGGTGTTGGGAGGCACGGAGGTACTGAGGTGCTGAGGCACGGAGGTGCTGAGGCACGGAGATGCTGAGGCACGGAGGTGCTGAGGCGCGGGATACTGGAGGCACGGAGGTGCTGGAGGCACGGAGATGCTGGAAGCACGAGGTGCTGAGGCACGAGGTGCTGGAGGCACAGAGATGCTGAGGCTCGGAGGTGCAGAGGCTCGGAGGTGCAGAGGCTCGGAGGTGCAGAGGCTCGGAAGTGCAGAGGCTCGGAGGTGCAGAGGGGCGGAGGTGCAGAGGCACGGAGATTCTGAGGCACGGAGGTACTGAGGCACAGAGATGCTGAGGCACAGAGGTTCTTGGAGGCACGGAAGCCACAGGGATACGGGAGCTCTGGAGATCACAACTACAACAGCAGTAAAACTGAAACACGGCAGCTGTGGTTTTCAATGGAGACTATGGAATACAGTACTGTGCCTTTAAGATAAACCACTACAGCTGTGCCTTTACATTGAGACTCATGGAAACAGTGAAATCAGTGGCAACACAAAAGTAAACCAAACGGTAACAAGGGAACAGAGTTTCCACAGGAACTTAGGTACAAAGGTTACCTTTAGGGAGCTCAGCTTTAAGACTCACACAAGGCTGTGTGTGACACGAGGAACTGGCCCAGTTTCTAACTCAGCTTCCAAACTTATACTTCCTGGTTATTGGTGATTGGTGAGCAGGATTAGGTGATGCAGGGAGTCTCAGGCTGGCAGAGGATTGGACAACTCTGGATCAGGTGAACAGTCACTGTCATGTAACTACTCCAGACTAGGCTGTGATGTAGAATGAGGCCTAGCAGGCCGAGAGAACACTGAAACCTGAACTTCATATTACTGAATTCAGCCTCACACAGGAGATCACCACAGGTGGAGCTAATTAACTATTACCTTTCAGGCAGAGAACTCAGGAAAACTCATAGTGCTGACAAGCTGTTTAACTCAGTGAGTAAAAAGACACAGGATCCGGGACAGATGGCAGGGGTAAGTCACCAAATATGAAACCTACAGTCAGGATTGTGACAGTATCCCCCTCTTCAAGGGTGGACTCCGGACACCCATCTTGATTCTTAGAGGAACTTGAGAATTCATACGGAAGAATTTAGGACCTTCGTTGATGCCTCTTCTTCTTACGGGAACATTTGGTTTTGACCAGGGAGAGTGGAATCAATGGAAACATAACCAACACTTAAATCAACAGGCTGTTGTCTTTGTACTGTTTTCCAATTCTTGGCATTCCTGAAATTCCTAATGTATTGGTTCATCAAGGCATTATCTTGCTCAGAAAGCGATGGGTCAAAAAACAGAGCATTGGCTGAATGTTCTGAAGACTGAGTGGAGGATGAAATTGGACTCAAGGAAACAGATGCCACTGAAACAACATTAGACTGAGGTACCCATTCAGACATTAGGTCAATAGCCTTGGTATTTTTCTTGACTTTAGATGCTACAGCAGAATTATCCCGACATCGAGGAGAAGAGGTATTAGAATTCCCCGCAGAAGCTGTGGACTCAGTGCTAGAAGACAAGGAAACAGAAACAGAGACAGACTGAAGTCTAATTTTAGAAGTAGATGGTGGAAGTCCTTTACTGGGACCAACTGACAAAAGTTCTTTACTCGGACCAATGCTTGGAATCTGTTTGAGTCCAGATGAGCTTGAACAGACTGAAACTGGAGAAATCTTTGGCTGGACGAGTAGGACTGGATTGGATCCGAGGATACTTGAATTGGCTGGAACCAAAGGAGACTGACCAGGCTGATCCTGGAGTATCACTGGACCGGCTGGAACCGGGACGAACTGACCAGGCGGAGCCTGGAGTATTGTTGGACCGGCTGGAACCGGGACGGACTGACCAGGCTGGACCTGGAGTATTGCTGGACCGGCTGGAACCGGGACGGACTGACCAGGCTGGACCTGGAGTATTGCTGGACCGGCTGGAACCGGGACGGACTGACCAGGCAGAGCCTGGAGTATTGCTGGACCGGCAGGAGCCCCCTCTTCACGGGGCTGGGCTGAGGCAGGAGCCCCCTCTTCACGGGGCTGGGCTGAGGCAAGAGCCCCCACTTCACGGGGCTGGGCTGAGGCAAGAGCCCCCACTTCACGGGGCTGGGCTGAGGCAAGAGCCCCCACTTCACGGGGCTGGGCTGAGGCAAGAGCCCCCACTTCACGGGGCTGGGCTGAGGCAAGAGCCCCCACTTCACGGGGCTGGGCTGCACTCTGTAGACTCTCTGGCTGGGCAGCACTCTGTAGACTCTCTGGCTGGGCAGCACTCTGTAGACTCTCTGGCTGGGCAGCACTCTGTAGACTCTCTGGCTGGGCAGCACTCTGTAGACTCTCTGGCTGGGCAGCACTCTGTAGACTCTCTGGCTGGGCAGCACTCTGTAGTCTCTCTGGGGCTGGACCCTCTGAACCCCTCTCTGGGGCTAAAGACATGGACGCCCCTCGTTGGGCTGAAGACACGGACGCCCCTCGTTGGGCTGAAGACACGGACGCCCCTCCTTGGGCTGAAGACACGGACGCCCCTCCTTGGGCTGAAGACACGGACGCCCCTCCTTGGGCTGAAGACACGGAAGCCCCTCCTTGGGCTGAAGACACGGATGCCCCTCCTTGGGCTGAAGACACGGATGCCCCTCCTTGGGCTGAAGACACGGACTCCTCTGTGACTCTAAATGGCTTGAATATTCTTCTCTGGACACCCAACTTGGGATAGGGTCTTTTAATCACCGGACCCCAGTCATAAATTTGAGTCTCTTTCAGAGTAGCTATCTTGATACCCCTGTCAGCAGTAGCAGGATCGGCTGCTGTGGATGACTTGTAGACATGAGCACTGTGAAACTGAGATTTGTCACCATTCCCTGGCTTACGAAGAATGCAATCTTTAACAAAATGACTGGAATTTCCACAGTAAAGACAGAGGTGTAGCTCCCTACGCCGCTGACGTTCAGCTTCAGAGAGTTTGGGCCGTGGATAGCTCTGATGAACAACTTTTCCTTGCACAGAGGAAGAGACTCTATTAACTGGATGGGACAAAACAGGATCAACAACGTTGATAGTATTCCTGAAGAGATCAGGCATCACAGAAAGAATACTAGGCAAAAGTTCTTGTAACTGTAATAACATCTGGTAGAAAAACTGCAGTTGGTCAGGAGTCTTAGTGCAGAAGGTCAGAGAATCTCTGGAGAAAGAATTCCGCTGCAGACACTGTGCTAATTGATGCCGAGTCGACTCCAGACCTTCCAAGCGTCCTGCAATATTGCTTAGGAGGTCCTGCGTCAGACAAACACTTTCGGCCGGGTCCATGTGGCCAGTTCCTACTGTCATGACTGAGGTTTTGTGAACCCGGTGTTAGTGAAGTCTGTGCGGGCGACTGGAGAATTATATGAATACTACCACTGACCTGGTTTGGGAGTGTTGTGGACTCGGGGTTTCTTCTGGTGACTGGGAAGAGGAACCGCAGCAGAGATGGCTGAATCTAGGTTCTCCCCATGCAGGATTAGGTCGGCAGACAGGAGGCACGTGTGGACGCTGAAGGTCTCCTGAAAGACAGAACTGGAAAGGCGCTGATGAATCAGTGAAGAATACCAGGTACAACTGCACTAAAGTGCACCAGATACTTGGAGACACTGAGGCGCTTGGAGGACACTGAGGTGCTTGGAGGACACTGAGGTGCTTGGAGGACACTGGGGTGCGTAGAGACACTGGGGTGCGTAGAGACACTGGGGTGCGTAGAGACACAGATGCCGGAGGCACGGAGATGCTGAAGCACGGAGACGCTGGAGGCACGAGGTGCTGAGGCACGGGGGTGCTGAGGCACGAGGTGCTGGAAGCACGGAGGCGCTGAGGCACGGAGGTACTGGAGGCACGAGGTGCTGAGACACGGAGATGCTGGAAGCACGGAGATGCTGGAGGCACGAGGTGCTGAGGCACGGAGATACTGAGGCACGGAGATACTGAGGCACAGAGATACTGAGGCACAGAGATACTGAGGCACGGAGATACTGAGACACGGAGGTGCTGAGGCACGGAGGTGCTGAGGCACGAGGTGTTGGGAGGCACGGAGGTGCTGAGGCACGGAGATGCTGAGGCACGGAGGTGCTGAGGCGCGGGATACTGGAGGCACGGAGGTGCAGGAGGCACGGAGATGCTGGAAGCATGAGGTGCTGAGGCGCAAGGTGCTGGAGGCACAGAGATGCTGAGGCTCGGAGGTGCAGAGGCTCGGAGGTGCAGAGGCTCGGAGGTGCAGAGGCTCGGAAGTGCAGAGGCTCGGAGGTGCAGAGGGGCGGAGGTGCAGAGGCATGGAGATTCTGAGGCACGGAGATACTGAGGCACAGAGATGCTGAGGCACAGAGGTTCTTGGAGGCACGGAAGCCACAGGGATACGGGAGCTCTGGAGATCACAACTACAACAGCAGTAAAACTGAAACACGGCAGCTGTGGTTTTCAATGGAGACTATGGAATACAGTACTGTGCCTTTAAGATAAACCACTACAGCTGTGCCTTTACATTGAGACTCATGGAAACAGTGAAATCAGTGGCAACACAAAAGTAAACCAAACGGTAACAAGGGAACAGAGTTTCCACAGGAACTTAGGTACAAAGGTTACCTTTAGGGAGCTCAGCTTTAAGACTCACACAAGGCTGTGTGTGACACGAGGAACTGGCCCAGTTTCTAACTCAGCCTCCAAACTTATACTTCCTGGTTATTGGTGATTGGTGAGCAGGATTAGGTGATGCAGAGAGTCTCAGGCTGGCAGAGGATTGGACAACTCTGGATCAAGTGAACAGTCACTGTCATGTGACTACTCCAGACTAGGCTGTGATGTAGAATGAGGCCTAGCAGGCCGAGAGAACACTGAAGCCTGAACTTCATATTACTGAATTCAGCCTCACACAGGAGATCACCACAGGTGGAGCTAATTAACTATTACCTTTCAGGCAGAGAACTCAGGAAAACTCATAGTGCTGACAAGCTGTTTAACTCAGTGAGTAAAAAGACACAGGATCCGGGACAGATGGCAGGGGTAAGTCACCAAATATGAAACCTACAGTCAGGATTGTGACACTGAACCCTTGTTCTTCTTATGATCCTTATCACTTTTGGAATGAGTGGAAGTGGAGGGAACACATATACCGACTGAAACACCCACGGAGTTACCTGGGCGTTCACTGCACTGGCTTGAGGGTCCCTCGACCTGGAACAATATCTCTGAAGCTTCTTGTTGAGGCGTGACGCCATCATGTCTATTTGAGGAATTCCCCAACGACTTGTCACTTCTGCAAAAACCTCCCTCCTGGATGGAGATCGTGTCTGCTGAGGAAATCTGCTTCCCAGTTGTCCACTCCCGGAAGGAAGACCGCCGACAGAGCGCTCACGTGCTTTTCCGCCCAGCGGAGAACTTTTGTGTCCTCCGCCATCGCCGCTCTGCTCTTTGTTCCGCCCTGGCGGTTTATGTACGCCACTGCCGTTACGTTGTACGACTGAATCAGGACAGGTAGACCTCGAAGAACGTGTTCCGCTTGTAGAAGGCCGTTGTAGATGGCTCTTAATTCCAGAACGTTTAGTGCAGACAAGCTTCTTGGCTTGACCATTTTCCCTGGAAATTTTTTCCCTGTGTGACTGCTCCCCAGCCCCGGAGGCTTACATCCGTGGTCACCAGGACCCAATCCTGGATCCCGAACCTGCGTCCCTCTTGGAGGTGAGAACTTTGAAGCCACCACAGGAGAGACATTCTGGTCCTGGAAGATAGGCTTATTTTCCGGTGCATGTGCAGGTGAGACCCGGACCACTTGTCCAACAGGTCCCACTGAAACATCCGGGCATGAAACCTGCCAAATGGAATGGCTTCGTAGGCTGCAACCATCTTCCCCAATACCCGAGTGCATTGATGAATCGACACTCTTGCCGGTTTCAGTATCTCCTTGACCATGTTCTGGATTTCCAAAGCTTTTTCCGCTGGGAGAAACACTCTGCAGTTCCGTGTCCAGGATCATGCCCAAGAAAGACAGCCGTGTCGTCGGCATCAACTGTGACTTTGGCAAATTTAGGATCCAACCATGTTGTTGCAGAACTGTCAGGGAGAGCGCAACGTTTCTTAGCAACTGCTCTTTTGATCTTGCCTTTATCAGGAGATCGTCCAAGTACGGGATAATTGTGACACCCTGCTTGCGTAGGAGCACCATCATTTCCGCCATTACTTTGGTGAAGACCCTCGGAGCCGTGGAAAGACCAAACGGCAACGTCTGAAATTGGTAATGACAATCCTGAACAGCAAACCTCAGGAAAGCTTGATGTGGATATATTGGGACATGTAAGTAGGCATCTTTGATGTCGACTGATGCCATAAAATCCCCCCCTTCCAGACTGGAGATCACTGCTCGAAGAGATTTCATCTTGAACTTGAAACTTTTCAAATACAGATTGAGGCATTTTAGGTTCAGGATCGGTCTGACCGAGCCATCTGGCTTTGGTACGACAAACAAGCTCGAATAAAACCCTTCTCCCCGTTGAGACGGGGGTACCATGACAATGACACGCTGTTGACACAGCTTTTGTATCGCAGCGCACACTACTTCCCTTTCTGGCAGAGAAACTGGCAAAGCTGATTTGAAAAATCGGTGGGGGGGCACGTCTCCAGTTTGTACCCTTGGGACACTATTTCTAACAACCAAGGATCCAGGCCCCAGTGAAACCAGACCTGACTGAAGAGTCGGAGACGTGCCCCCACTGGTACGGACTCCCGTAGAGGAGCCCCAGCGTCATGTGGTGGACTTGGCAGAAGCCGGGGAGGACTTCTGCTCCTGGGAACCTGGCACAGCAGGTGACTTTTTTCCCCTTCCTCTACCTTTAGAGGCAAGGAAGGATGACCCTCTTCCTTTTTTGTATTTATTGGGACGAAAGGACTGCATCTGATAGTGAGGCGTCTTTTTCTGTTGTGCAGGGACATAAGGAAGAAATTATGACTTACCCGCGGTAGCCGTAGACACCAGATCAGCGAGGCCGTCACCAAACAAGACACCACCTTTATACGGGAGAGCCTCCATAGCTTTCTTAGAGTCGGCATCAGCATTCCATTGATGAATCCACAGTGCTCTCCTAGCCGAGACTGCCATGGCATTGGCCCTTGATCCCAAGAGACCAAGAATGCTCGCCGCATCCTTCAGGTAAGCTGCAGCGTCCCTGATATAACTGAGAGTCAAAAGAATGCTATCCCTATCCAGGGTATCCATGTCAGATGCCAAGTTATCTGCCCACTTACCAATAGCGCTACTCACCCATGCCGACGCCACGGCAGGTCTGAGCAGCGCACCCGTAGTGATATAAATGGATTTTAAGGTAGTTTCCTGCTTACGATCTGCAGGGTCCTTTAGGGCAGCCGTGTCAGGAGATGGAAGCGCCACCTTTTTGGACAGTCGTGATAGAGCCTTGGGGAAAGGATATGCCATTAGGATTCTCTTGGGAATCTGCCATCTTTTGTCAGGAGATTCCCAAGCTTTTCACAAAGAGTGTTCAGCACATGAGAGGGGGGAAACGTCACCTCAGGTTTTTTATCCTTATACAAACAAACCCTTGTATCAGGAATAGTAGGTACTTCTGTAATATGTAAAACGTCTTTAATTGCCACAGTCATGTACTGAATACTCTTAACCAGTTTCGGATGTAAACTGGCCTCACTATAGTCGACACTGGAATCAGAGTCCGTGTCGGTATCAGTATCCGCCATCTGAATAAATTAACGCTTTTGTGACCCTGAGGGGTCTGGACCTGAGACAAGGCGTCCTCCATGGATTTTCTCCATGTTTGGGTCTGATAATCAGATTTATCCAGCCTTTTAGTCAATAACGCTACATTTGCATTCAACGTACTCAACATGTCCACCCAATCAGCAGTCGGCGGTGCCGACAGAGTCACTCCCAGCGCCTTATCCGCCCCCACTGTAACCTCCTCCGGGGAGGAGCACTCAGCCTCAGACATGTTGACACACACTTACCGACACGCACCAACACACTGGCTATAGGGGACAGACCCACGGAAAGCCTGGTAGAGGCACACAGAGGGAGTTTACCAGCTCACACCCCAGCGCCTATCCCGGTACTGAGACCAAATACACACTGCCTCAGACCTGTTTGCGCTGTTTTTATCAAGTGATAATTAGAGATGAGCACCCGAACTTCAGGTTTTTTTACACGGGTCCGAGCGACTCGGATCTTCCCGCCTTGCTCGGTTAACCCGAGCGCGCCCGAACGTCATCATCCCGCTGTCGGATTCTCGCGAGGCTCGGATTCTATCGCGAGACTCGGATTCTATATAAGGAGCCGCGCGTCGCCGCCATTTTCACACGTGCATTGAGATTGATAGGGAGAGGACGTGGCTGGCGTCCTCTCCGTTAATAGAGAAGAGAGTGAGACTAGAGTAGAGAGACACAGTATTTACTTTAGTAATTTTGGGGAGCATTAGGAGGAGTACTACTACTTGCTGAAGTGATAGTGTGACTGTATATCTGACTTGTGGGGGAGACAGTGGGGAGCAGTTAGAGTCTGAGAGCAGGAGTACATATTTTAACGTACAGTGCACACTTTTGCTGCCAGAGTGCCACACTGCCATTGTGACCACACTGACCACCAGTATATATTGTGATTGTCTGCTTAGGAGTACTACTTGCAAGTTGCTGATAGTGTGACCAGTGACCTGACCACCAGTTTAATTAATCACCACCAGTTTAATATATATATATATATATATATATATATATATAATTGTATATAATATATATATAATTGTATACCACCTACCCGTGTTTTTTTTTTTTTCTTTCTTCTTGATACATACTACTATAGTAGCTTACTGTAGCAGTCTGCGGTACTGCTGAGCTGACAGTGTCCAGCAGGTCCGTCATCAGTCATTACATAATAAATATATATACCTGTCCGGCTGCAGTACTAGTGATATTATATATATATATATATATATATATATATATATATTAATTTCATCTCATTATCATCCAGTCTATATTAGCAGCAGACACAGTACGGTAGTCCACGGCTGTAGCTACCTCTGTGTCGGCAGTCGCTGGTCCATCCATAATTGTATACCACCTACCCGTGTTTTTTTTTTTCTTTCTTCTTGATACATACTACTATAGTAGCTTACTGTAGCAGTCTGCGGTGCTGCTGAGCTGACAGTGTCCAGCAGGTCCGTCATCAGTCATTACATAATAAATATATATACCTGTCCGGCTGCAGTACTAGTGATATATATATATATATATATATATATATATATATATATTAATTTCATCTCATTATCATCCAGTCTATATTAGCAGCAGACACAGTACGGTAGTCCACGGCTGTAGCTACCTCTGTGTCGGCAGTCGCTGGTCCATCCATAATTGTATACCACCTACCCGTGTTTTTTTTTTTTTTCTTTCTTCTTGATACATACTACTATAGTAGCTTACTGTAGCAGTCTGCGGTGCTGCTGAGCTGACAGTGTCCAGCAGGTCCGTCATCAGTCATTACATAATAAATATATATACCTGTCCGGCTGCAGTACTAGTGATATTATATATATATATATATATTAATTTCATTTCATTATCATCCAGTCTATATTAGCAGCAGACACAGTACGGTAGTCCACGGCTGTAGCTACCTCTGTGTCGGCAGTCGCTGGTCCATCCATAATTGTATACCACCTACCCGTGTTTTTTTTTTTTTTTTCTTCTTGATACATACTACTATAGTAGCTTACTGTAGCAGTCTGCGGTGCTGCTGAGCTGACAGTGTCCAGCAGGTACGTCATCAGTCATTACATAATAAATATATATACCTGTCCGGCTGCAGTACTAGTGATATTATATATATATATATATTAATTTCATCTCATTATCATCCAGTCTATATAGCAGCAGACACAGTACGGTAGTCCACGGCTGTAGCTACCTCTGTGTCGGCAGTCGCTCGTCCATCCATAATTGTATACCACCTACCCGTGGTTTTTTTTCTTTTCTTTCTTCTTGATACATACTACTATAGTAGCTTACTGTAGCAGTCTGCGGTGCTGCTGAGCTGACAGTGTCCAGCAGGTCCGTCATCAGTCATTACATAATAAATATATATACCTGTCCGGCTGCAGTACTAGTGATATTATATATATATATATATATATTAATTTCATCTCATTATCATCCAGTCTATATTAGCAGCAGACACAGTACGGTAGTCCACGGCTGTAGCTACCTCTGTGTCGGCAGTCGCTGGTCCATCCATAAGTATACTAGTATCCATCCATCTCCATTGTTTACCTGAGGTGCCTTTTAGTTGTGCCTATTAAAATATGGAGAACAAAAATGTTGAGGTTCCAAAATTAGGGAAAGATCAAGATCCACTTCCACCTCGTGCTGAAGCTGCTGCCACTAGTCATGGCCGAGACGATGAAATGCCAGCAACGTCGTCTGCCAAGGCCGATGCCCAATGTCATAGTACAGAGCATGTAATATCCAAAACACCAAATATCAGTAAAAAAAGGACTCCAAAATCTAAAATAAAATTGTCGGAGGAGAAGCGTAAACTTGCCAATATGCCATTTACCACACGGAGTGGCAAGGAACGGCTGAGGCCCTGGCCTATGTTCATGGCTAGTGGTTCAGCTTCACATGAGGATGGAAGCACTCAGCCTCTCGCTAGAAAAATGAAAAGACTCAAGCTGGCAAAAGCACCGCAAAGAACTGTGCGTTCTTCGAAATCCCAAATCCACAAGGAGAGTCCGACTCCAATTGTGTCGGTTGCGATGCCTGACCTTCCCAACACTGGACGTGAAGAGCATGCGCCTTCCACCATTTGCACGCCCCCTGCAAGTGCTGGAAGGAGCACCCGCAGTCCAGTTCCTGATAGTCAGATTGAAGATGTCAGTGTTGAAGTACACCAGGATGAGGAGGATATGGGTGTTGCTGGCGCTGGGGAGGAAATTGACAAGGAGGATTCTGATGGTGAGGTGGTTTGTTTAAGTCAGGCACCCGGGGAGACACCTGTTGTCCGTGGGAGGAATAGGGCCGTTGACATGCCTGGTGAAAATACCAAAAAAATCAGCTCTTCGGTGTGGAAGTATTTCAACAGAAATGCGGACAACATTTGTCAAGCCGTGTGTTGCCTTTGTCAAGCTGTAATAAGTAGGGGTAAGGACGTTAACCACCTCGGAACATCCTCCCTTATACGTCACCTGCAGCGCATTCAAAATAAGTCAGTGACAAGTTCAAAAACTTTGGTCGACAGCGGAAGCAGTCCACTGACCAGTAAATCCCTTCCTCTTGTAACCAAGCTCACGCAAACCACCCCACCAACTCCCTCAGTGTCAATTTCCTCCTTCCCCAGGAATGCCAATAGTCCTGCAGGCCATGTCACTGGCAATTCTGACGAGTCCTCTCCTGCCTGGGATTCCTCCGATGCATCCTTGCGTGTAACGCCTACTGCTGCTGGCGCTGCTGTTGTTGCTGCTGGGAGTCGATGGTCATCCCAGAGGGGAAGTCGTAAGCCCACTTTTACTACTTCCACCAAGCAATTGACTGTCCAACAGTCCTTTGCGAGGAAGATGAAATATCACAGCAGTCATCCTGTTGCAAAGCGGATAACTGAGGCCTTGACAACTATGTTGGTGTTAGACGTGCGTCCGGTATCCGCCGTTAGTTCACAGGGAACTAGACAATTTCTTGAGGTAGTGTGCCCCCGTTACCAAATACCATCTAGGTTCCACTTCTCTAGGCAGGCGATACCGAGAATGTACACGGACGTCAGAAAAAGACTCACCAGTGTCCTAAAAAATGCAGTTGTACCCAATGTCCACTTAACCACGGACATGTGGACAAGTGGAGCAGGGCAGGGTCAGGACTATATGACTGTGACAGCCCACTGGGTAGATGTATGGACTCCCACCGCAAGAACAGCAGCGGCGGCACCAGTAGCAGCATCTCGCAAACGCCAACTGTTTCCTAGGCAGGCTACGCTTTGTATCACCG
This sequence comes from Pseudophryne corroboree, assembly GCF_028390025.1. NCBI lineage: Eukaryota > Metazoa > Chordata > Amphibia > Anura > Myobatrachidae > Pseudophryne > Pseudophryne corroboree. Next base: position 526,161,637 of record NC_086446.1, on the reverse strand, counting down.
GTTTCCAGAATACGCACACAGCTGAAAACCTCTTACGGCAACTGAGGAAGATCATCGCGGAATGGCTTACCCCAATTGGACTCTCCTGTGGATTTGTGGCATCGGACAACGCCAGCAATATTGTGTGTGCATTAAATATGGGCAAATTCCAGCACGTCCCATGTTTTGCACATACCTTGAATTTGGTGGTGCAGAATTTTTTAAAAAACGACAGGGGCGTGCAAGAGATGCTGTCGGTGGCCAGAAGAATTGCGGGACACTTTCGGCGTACAGGCACCACGTACAGAAGACCGGAGCACCACCAAAAACGCCTGAACCTGCCCTGCCATCATCTGAAGCAAGAAGTGGTAACGAGGTGGAATTCAACCCTATATATGCTTCAGAGGTTGGAGGAGCAGCAAAAGGCCATTCAAGCCTATACAATTGAGCACGATATAGGAGGTGGAATGTACCTGTCTCAAGCGCAGTGGAGAATGATTTCAACGTTGTGCAAGGTTCTGCAACCTTTTGAACTTGCCACACGTGAAGTCAGTTCAGACACTGCCAGCCTGAGTCAGGTCATTCCCCTCATCAGGCTTTTGCAGAAGAAGCTGGAGGCATTGAAGGAGGAGCTAAAAGGGAGCGATTCCGCTAGGCATGTGGGACTTGTGGATGGAGCCCTTAATTCGCTTAACAAGGATTCACGGGTGGTCAATCTGTTGAAATCAGAGCACTACATTTTGGCCACCGTGCTCGATCCTAGATTTAAAACCTACCTTGGATCTCTCTTTCCGGCAGACACAAGTCTGCTGGGGTTCAAAGACCTGCTGGTGACAAAATTGTCAAGTCAAGCGGAACGCGACCTGTCAACATCTCCTCCTTCACATTCTCCAGCAACTGGGGGTGCGAGGAAAAGGCTCAGAATTCCGAGCCCACCCGCTGGCGGTGATGCAGGGCAGTCTGGAGCGACTGCTGATGCTGACATCTGGTCCGGACTGAAGGACCTGACAATGATTACGGACATGTCGTCTACTGTCACTGCATATGATTCTCTCACCATTGAAAGAATGGTGGAGGATTATATGAGTGACCGCATCCAAGTAGGCACGTCACACAGTCCGTACTTATAGTTATACTGGCAGGAAAAAGAGGCAATTTGGAGGCCCTTGCACAAACTGGCTTTATTCTACCTAAGTTGCCCTCCCACAAGTGTGTACTCCGAAAGAGTGTTTAGTGCCGCCGCTCACCTTGTCAGCAATCGGCGTACGAGGTTACTTCCAGAAAATGTGGAGAAGATGATGTTCATTAAAATGAATTATAATCAATTCCTTCGTGGAGACATTGACCAGCAGCAATTGCCTCCACAAAGTACACAGGGAGCTGAGATGGTGGACTCCAGTGGGGACGAATTGATAATCTGTGAGGAGCGGGATGTACACGGTGATATATCGGAGGATGATGATGAGGTGGACATCTTGCCTCTGTAGAGCCAGTTTGTGCAAGGAGAGATTAATTGCTTCTTTTTCGGTGGGGGTCCAAACCAACCCGTCATTTCAGTCACAGTCGTGTGGCAGACCCTGTCACTGAAATGATGGGTTGGTTAAAGTGTGCATGTCCTGTTTATACAACATAAGGGTGGGTGGGAGGGCCCAAGGACAATTCCATCTTGCACCTCTTTTTTCTTTCATTTTTATTTGCGTCATGTGCTGTTTGGGGAGTGTTTTTTGGAAGGGCCATCCTGCGTGACACTGCAGTGCCACTCCTAGATGGGCCAGGTGTTTGTGTCGGCCACTAGGGTCGCTTATCTTACTCACACAGCTACCTCATTGCGCCTCTTTTTTTCTTTGCGTCATGTGCTGTTTGGGGAGTGTTTTTTGGAAGGGCCATCCTGCGTGACACTGCAGTGCCACTCCTAGATGGGCCAGGTGTTTGTGTCGGCCACTAGGGTCGCTTATATTACTCACACAGCTACCTCATTGCGCCTCTTTTTTTCTTTGCGTCATGTGCTGTTTGGGGAGTGTTTTTTGGAAGGGCCATCCTGCGTGACACTGCAGTGCCACTCCTAGATGGGCCAGGTGTTTGTGTCGGCCACTAGGGTCGCTTATCTTACTCACACAGCTACCTCATTGCGCCTCTTTTTTTCTTTGCGTCATGTGCTGTTTGGGGAGTGTTTTTTGGAAGGGCCATCCTGCGTTACACTGCAGTGCCACTCCTAGATGGGCCAGGTGTTTGTGTCGGCCACTAGGGTCGCTTATCTTACTCACACAGCTACCTCATTGCACCTCTTTTTTTCTTTGCGTCATGTGCTGTTTGGGGAGTGTTTTTTGGAAGGGCCATCCTGCGTGACACTGCAGTGCCACTCCTAGATGGGCCAGGTGTTTGTGTCGGCCACTAGGGTCGCTTATCTTACTCACACAGCTACCTCATTGCGCCTCTTTTTTTCTTTGCGTCATGTGCTGTTTGGGGAGTGTTTTTTGGAAGGGCCATCCTGCGTGACACTGCAGTGCCACTCCTAGATGGGCCAGGTGTTTGTGTCGGCCACTAGGGTCGCTTATCTTACTCACACAGCTACCTCATTGCGCCTCTTTCTTTCTTTGCGTCATGTGCTGTTTGGGGAGTGTTTTTTGGAAGGGCCATCCTGCGTGACACTGCAGTGCTACTCCTAGATGGGCCAGGTGTTTGTGTCGGCCACTAGGGTCGCTTAGCTTAGTCATCCAGCGACCTCGGTGCAAATTTTAGGACTAAAAATAATATTGTGAGGTGTGAGGTATTCAGAATAGACTGAAAATGAGTGGAAATTATGGTTTTTGAGGTTAATAATACTTTGGGATCAAAATGACCCCCAAATTCTATGATTTAAGCTGTTTTTTAGTGTTTTTTGAAAAAAACACCCGAATCCAAAACACACCCGAATCCGACAAAAAAAATTCGGTGAGGTTTTGCCAAAACGCGGTCGAACCCAAAACACGGCCGCGGAACCGAACCCAAAACCAAAACACAAAACCCGAAAAATTTCAAGTGCACATCTCTAGTGATAATAGCACCAATTTACTGTGAACCCCCCCCCTTTTAGCACCCTGTTACTAGTGCAGGAGTCTGGAGGTCTGGGCAAGCGTCTCTGCATCCTGTGAAGAGAAAATGGCGCTGGTAAGCTGTGAGGGCTAAGCCATGCCCCCTCACCGGCGCACTGTAGTCCCGCTCAAATTCAAATTATTTATACTGGCGTGGGCTATATTTAGTGCCTAGGCACTTCCAATATATATATTTTAGCCAGTTTTATTTTAAAAACTTCAGTAATCATGCTGCCCAGGGCGCCCCCCCCCCTGCGCCCTGCACCCTGCAAGTGCCGCAGTGTGTGTGTGTGGGAGCATGGCACGCAGCGCAACCGCTGCACGGTACCTCAGTACTGAAGTCTTCTGCCGTCACTGAAGTCTTCTTAATACTCACCCGGCTTCTATCTTCTGGCTCTGTGAGGGGGGTGACGGCGCGGCTCCGGGAACGAACAGCTAGGCGCACCAAGTGATCGGACCCTCTGGAGCTAATGGTGTCCAGTAGCCTAAGAAGCAGAGCCTTTTAACTCACAGAAGTAGGTTTGCTTCTCACCCCTCAGTCCCACGCTGCAGGGAGCTTGTTGCCAGCAGTGCTCCCTGAACACAAAAAACCTAACAAAAAGTATTTTTTACAGAGAAACTCAGAAGAGCTCCCCTTGTGGCCTCTGCCATTGCCGCTCTGCTCTTTGTTCCGCCATGGCGGTTTATGTACGCTACTGCTGTTGTGTTGTCCGACTGAATCAAGATGGGCCGAGTGCGAAGATGTTCCGCTTGCAGATGGCCGTTGTGAATGGCCCTTAACTCCAGAACGTTTATGTGCAGACACATTTCCTGGCTTGACTATCTTCCCTGGAAGCTTTCCCCCTGCGTGACTGCTCCCAAGCCTCGGAGACTTGCATCCGTGGTCACTAAGATCCAGTCCTGGATCCCGAACCTGCGTCCCTCTAGTAGGTGAGAGCTGTGCAGCCACCACAGGAATGAGATTCTGATCTTGGAAGACAAGGTTATCCTTCGGTGCATGTGCAGATGGGACCCGGACCACTTGTCCAACAGGTCCCACTGGAACACTCTGGCATGGAATCTGCCAAACTGAATGGCCTCGTAGGCCGCCACCATCTTCCCCAGCAACCGAGTGCATTGATGGATCGATACTCTTGTTGGTTTCAGCAGTTGTTTGACTAGGTTCTGAATTTCCAGAGCCTTTTCCACTGGAAAAAAGACTCTGTAATTCTGTGTCCAGAATCATTCCCAAAAACGACAGCCGTCTCGTCGGAACCAACTGTGATTTTGGCAAGTTTAGGAGCCAACCATGTTGCTGCAGAATTGTCAGGGAGAGTGTAATGTTCTGCATTAATTGGTCCCTGGATCTCGCCTTTATCAGGAGATCATCCAAGTAAGGGATAATCGTGACTCCTTGCTTGCGTAGGAGGACCATCATTTCGGCCATTACTTTGGTGAAAACCCTCGGAGTCGTGGACAGACCAAACGGCAACGTCTGAAATTAGTAATGACAATCCCGAACTGCAAAGCAAACCTCAGGTAAGCCTGATGTGGGGGATAAATTGGAACATGCAAGTAGGCATCCTTTATGTCTACCGACACCATAAAATCCCCCTCCTCCAGACTGGAGATCACTGCCCGGAAAGATTTCATCTTGAATTTGAAATTTTTTAGATAGAAATTGAGGGATTTGAGTTTCAGGATTGGTCTGACCGAGCCATCTCCCTGTTGTGACGGGGGAACCCTGACAATGACTTACTTGTGACACAATTTTTGTATTGTGGCGCATACCACCTCCCTGTCTGGAAGAGAAGCTGGTAAGGCCGATTTGAAAAATCGGTGAGGGGGGACGTCTTGAAATCCTTCAGGACGTCAGGAGCCCCAGCATCATGCGGAGGACTTGGCAGAAGCCGGGGAGGACTTCTGCTCCTGGGAACCGGCCATGGCCGGTGATCGTTTACCTTTTCCCTTTCCTCTAGCAGCAAGGAAGGAGGACCCTCGGCCCTTTCTGTATTTATTGGGCCGAAAGGACTGCATCTGATAGTGGTGTGCTTTCTTTTGTGGCGCAGGGACATAAGGTAAAAATGATGACTTACCCGCGGTAGCCGTAATACCAAATCAGCGAGGCCGTCACCAAACAACACACCACTCCATAGCTTTCTTAGAGTCAGCATCAGCATTCCATTGATGAATCCACAATGCTCTCTTAGCTGAGACTGCCATGGCAATGGCCCGTGATCCCAAGAGGCCAATATCTCTCGCAGCTTCCTTTAGGTCAGGGGTGGGGAACCTCAGGCCCGAGGGCCGTATAAGGCCCTCAAAGCCACTTGATCCGGCCCGGTCAGGCTCACCTAAACGAGAGGAGATGCCGAGTGCCCACTGAGATTTTACCACCAGCGGGCGCCCGGCTCCTCAGCAGCAGCCGGATGCAGGAGCTCACTCCTGAGCTCCAGCTTCTGGCTCAGGCAGTGTACATGTGTGGCGCTATGGGAGAGACGTCATGACATTTCTCCCATAGTTCAGAGGAGAGGGACGGCAGCGGTCCGGAAGCAGGAGCAGGGCTGGTGAGCATTGTATTTTTTTTCTTTCTTTTAATGTGTGTGTGTAAGCGGCACTACTAGGGGGCATATTTAATGGGGCATAACTACAGGGGGCAAAACTACAGGGGACATATTTAATGGGGCATAACAACTGACAGAGGGCATATCTAATGGGGCATAACAACTGACTGGGGGCAAATCTAATCGGGCATAACAAGTGACTGGGGGCAGGCTAATTTTTAAGTTGATAATTTTTGTATGGCCCCCGAAGGATTTTATAAATATCCAAATGGTGCTTGGTAGAAAAAAGGTTCCCCACCCCTGCTTTAGGTAGACTGCAGCGTCCCTGATATGACCTAGTGTCAAAAGAATGCTATCCCTATCCAGGGTATCCATTTCAGATGACAAGTTATCTGCCCATTTTTCGATAGCACTACTCACCCACGCAGACGCAATGGCTGGTCTGAGTAGCGTACCCGTGGTGACATAAATGGATTTTAATGTACTTTCCTGCCTACGATCTTCAGGGTCCTTTAGGGCTGCCGTGTCAGGGGACGGGAGAGCCACCTTTTTGGACAGCCGTGACAGAGCTTTGTCCACAATGGGGGGTGACTCCCATTTTTCCCTGTCCCCAGAGGGAAACGGATACGCCACTACAATCCTTTTGTGAATCTGAAACTTCTTGTCAGGACTTTCCCAAACCTTTTCACGAAGTGTGTTCAGTTCATGAGAGGGGGGAAATGTTACCTCAGGTTTCTTCCCTTTATACATACAGACCAGTGGCGGTTCTTGCCACGGGCAAGCAGGACTTTTGCCCGGGGCGCCGCCTTCCGGAGGGCGCTGGCGCCATCCGGAGGGCGCCGCACCGTGGCAAGATCCGCCACTGCTGCCCGCTGTGTCCCCCGTCCGCCTCCGCTGCCCGCTGCCGTCCCCGTCCTCGGCGCCTCCTGTGAAGGGAACTAGACGCTATGCGTCTAGTTTCCCTTCGTGGAGAGTAACTGCTGAGCGGTGCGCGATGACGTCATCGCGCACCGCACAGCAAAGGTCCTCTCCACGAAGGGAACTAGACGCATAGCGTCTAGTTTCTCTTCGTGGAGAGGACCTTTTGCTGTGCGGTGCGCGATGACGTCATCGCGCACCGCTCAGCATTCAAGCGGCGCTTTCAATGTACAGGGGGCGTGACTCACCACGCCCCCTGTATTAGGCCACGCCCCTTTCCTGCCCGGGGCGCTCTGCGCCCTTGAACTGGCCCTGATACAGACCCTAGTATCAGGAACAGTAGGGTCCTCAGTGATATGTAATACATCTTTTATAGACACAATCATGTACTGACTGCTCTTTGCCAGTTTTGGATCTAATCTGGCATCACTGTAGTCAACACTTGAGTCAGTGTCCGTGTCGGTATCCGTGTCTGCCAGCTGGGCAAATGAACGTTTTTGTGACCCCGAGAGGGTCTGGACTTGAAACAACACATCCTCTACGGATTTCTTCCAAGCCTGGTTCTGAGACTCAGATTTATCCAATCTTTTATTTATCAGAGCCACATTTGCATTCAAAGCACTCAAAACATTCACCCAATCAGGTGTCGGCGGTGCCGACAGGGTCACTCCCACAGCCGTTTGTGTCCCTAACATAGTCTCCTCCTAGGAAGAGCACTCCGCCTCAGAAATGCCGACACACGTGCACCCACCACACGCAGATACACTGGGCCTATAGGGGACAGACCCACAGTAAACCTGTCAGAGAGACACAGAGGGAGATATTGCCAGCTCACGCCCCAGCGCCCAAACCCGGTCTGAAAACACTACAGAAAATGTCCCAGACCTGCAGCACTTTTATAAATTATGTATATAATGCACCAAAATCACTGTCCCCCCCTCCCCCCATTTTGCACCCTGTTACTTGTACAGCAGTGTGAGGAAGGACCAGCGTCTCTGCAGCCTTGTGGAGAGAAAATGGCGCCGGGGTGTGTGTGTGCTGTGAGGGCTAAGCCCCGCCCCCGTAATGGCGCGCTTCAGACCCGCTCTTTTTAAAAACTTTTATATACTGGCGGGGGTCCGGACAGTGCCCTGGCACTTAGTCCGCTCTTGCCAGGTAGTGATTTGAGGTTAAAATGCTGCCCAGGGCGCCCCCCACGCCCTGCACCCTGTAGTGCCTCTGAGTGTGGGCCGCTGTGCGGTGCCTGAAAGCCATCACTAAAGTTTTCTGATCTTCTCCTACTCACCTGTCTTCTGAGTTGACTTCTGGCTCTGCAAGGGGGGTGACAGTGGGCTCTGGGAATGAGCATCTAGCGATCGGACCCTCAGGAGCTAATGGTGTCCTGTAGCCAAAGAAGCAGAGCCTTTAAACTCACGGAAGTAGGTCTGACTTCTCTCCCCTAAGTCCCACGAAGCAGGGAGTCTGTTGCCAGCAGTTCTCCCTGAACATAAAAAACCTAACATAAAGTCTTTTCAGAGAAACTCAGTAGAGCTCCTCAGTGAGCATCCAGTCTGCCTGGGCACAGATTATAAACTGGAGTCTGGAGGAGGGGCATAGAGGGAGGAGCTAGTTCACACCCCTTTGAAAGTCTTAAAGTGCCCATGTCTCCTGTGGATCCCGTCTATATCCCATGGTTCTTGAAGTGACCCCAGCATCCTCTAGGACGTATGATAAATAACACTGTTTGTTAGGCATTCCTCTAAAACCTATTTTGAAGTTCCCCTTGGCTACCAAGACAGTACATAGGTTCCACATATTGTGTGTCATAATTGTGAGGAAATTCAACATATAGTTTCTGCATTTCCTGCTTTGTCGTTCAAGAAGATCAAAGCAGGTGTATTGAATGGACCTCAAATTTGTGTCCTTGCACGTGATAAGGGATTTGTGAGGAAGATGAATAACAAGGAGCAGGCAGCATGGCTATCTTTTGTTGAAGTTATACAAAACTTTCTTGGTAAGAAAAAGGTGGACAACTATGAGGTTTTGGTTATAAGAATATTGTTGGCTTTCCGCGATCTTGGGTGCAACATGAGTATAAAGATAAATTTTCTGTAAAACAACCTCGATCAATTTCCAGAGAACCTTCGAGTCGTTAGTGATGAACAGGGAGAGCGCTTCAATCAATACCTGCAGACGATGTAACAGGGTTAACAGGGGCGATGGGCCAAGAATAAGATGGCGGACTGCTGCTGGGGCATTAAACAAGACAGCCCTGAGCAAATAGACAAACGCAAGAGCTACACGCTCGAACTCTTGCCTAAATAAAACCCATTTGAACATGAGCACGCCATCCACATCAATTTGTGTACAGTACCTGCTGCATTACATTTATACTCATATTTTACGATATTGAATAAATGTTTAATACTCCGAACAAGTGCTTTTATTTTGCCATATTTTCGATTTTGTATGCATATTGTGATGCACCTACATGTTTTGGTTAATACATGAAGAACATCTTCGCAAAGATGGAATCCATAAATATTGAATTGCAAAAAAACTATAGCTTACAGAGAAAAACTAAGGGGGTAATTCTGAGTTGATCGCAGCAGCAAGAAAGTTAGCAATTGGGCAAAACCATGTGCACTGCAGGTGTGGCAGATATAACATTTGCAGAGAGAGTTAGATTTGGGTGGGTTATTTTGTTTCTGTGCAGGGTAAATACTGGCTGCTTTATTTTTACACTGCAAATTAGATTGCAGATTGAACTCACCACACCCAAATCTAACTCTCTCTGCAAATGTTATATCTGCCCCCCCCTGCAGTCCACATGGTTTTGCCCAATTGCTAAAAAATTTCCTGCTGCGATCAACTTGGAATTAACCCCTAACTTCAGATTTGAAATCAGCACACTCAAATTAGTTTAGAACAAGTGCCGATATAATTGTAACAAAAATTTTGATAACCAGTCTTATTATTGTCATATATTAAGGATTTGGGGATGATTTACCACATCTGCATCTGAGGATGTGGATATGCTGTGACAATATTGACCCAATCTGCGATGCAATAATTAAATACAGTACATCACATGCAGGGACAGACCTTACGAGAGATAACCCGAGTATGTTCTGTGATATCGCCATCACTACTACTGCCACACCCCCTGTCCCGACTACCCCTCCCAACACCGCTACCCCGATGATGCGATTGCAATAAGCTGCATTATCGTAGCCCTGCCCCTCGCTTTACAATACCAGTAATGTGAGCATTGTAAAATGGGGGGAGGAGCTACGATGTCCACACCCCTGTACCACCTCTTCCTGTGTGACCTGGCTGCTCCCTTGCGGAGGGAGCAGCCAAAAGTTAGGCAAGTATGGCGTTGCTTCATCCCTAAATGAAATGCTAAACTGCTTTAGCCAGTATAGTAACTTATGCATATCTGAAAGACTGGCTGCTTATCCACTAATTGTGGGTTAAATTGCTTACTGGTTATCTACTGCATGCTTTTACAAAGAGACTATACTACAATACTAATGCCATGCTGAATTGTTTCATTAGTAAAAGCAACAAATGCATTTTTGAAAGACTCTGGGGTCTATTTACTAAGCCTTGGATGGAGATAAAGTCGCTGGAGATAAAGTAGCAGCCAATCGGTTCCTAGCTGCTATGTCACAGGCTGTGTTTTAAAAATGGCAGGTAGGAGCTGATTGGCTGGTACTTTATCTCCAGCGACTTTATCTCCATCCAAAGCTTAGTAAATAGACCCCTATATCATGTAAGGTTCCAGTATGAATGGTAAACCATGTCATGGTCGACAGTCATTAGGTCAACCACTAATGGTCAACATTGGCATGGTCGACACATGCAAATGGTGGTCGCATGAAAAGGTCGACATGTTTTTTTTTTCTTTTTTTGGTGTCGGTTTCTGCATAAAGTGACGGGGAACCCCAATTAGTGCACCGCGTCCCCTTGCTCGCTCCGCTACCGCTGCGCTCGGCACAGGTTACCGTTCCCAATCGTAGTCCACGTGGATCGTGGATAAAGTATGGAAAACTTCCCCAAAAGAAAAAAAATCAGAAAAACTCATGTCAACCTTTTCATGTGTCGACCATTTTCATGTGTCGACCATGTGTCCATGTTGACCATGTCAATGTCGACCAATAGTGGTCGACCTAATGACTGTCGACCATAACATGGTCGACCATCCAAACGGATACCATCATGTAAATACATACCTCATCATTTATTTACTTTAGGTGGTGACCTTTCATCCCTTATAATTATTAATTGCTTTACATCTACTGTAATATTGTGATAATTCATTGGAAAGTGTCTTTAATCATAGGTATGGAGGTAAGAAGATGATATGTGATTACTTTCTGGCCTAGAAGAATACTGAGATATTGAGCACCAGAGGAGATTAGACCTTACCAGGTTCCCACAGAAATAGTGCAGTTTGAAATTTGCAGAAGAAAATTTAGAAATTGCTAATTTGTGCCATCTGTTATGTATAGTCTGTCTTAGAGCCTAGTTCAGGTTGGATTGCAAATCGTGATCCAACCGGAATTCCTGCGTTTGTCTTGCATGTGCAGGGCCCATCCTATACACAATCCAACCTACATGTCCCATGATCCTCTTCTGTGCGCATCTTTCTCCATTGGATAGCTTTCGTATGCTCCGGTTGTCAAGGTAACCTGACATCTGTTCCCTGCACCGAAAGCCGCGGTGTCACTTCCGGTCTCAGTCTTTGTTGAAATTATAACATGTAAAGTTATAATTTGAACAAAGACGGCTGGATTGTGTATAGGGTCCAGCCGTGTGCGGAGGATGAGGATTGGTGCCATGGATTTTTAAATATTTCCTTTTGTGGAGCGACCAGCATTCTGTTTTTCACCTTGAAAAAGACCCCAGCATGGGTAAGAAACGCGTCGGGGTTCTTGCAGCTGCCAACGGAGTGACTGGCCAGTATCCAGTGAGATCCAGCAGGCTTTTTTTGTGGGACTGTCCGGAATTCCCATTTTAAATGCATGTGCTGTTAAGAACTGTCTGACCGCAGTTTTAAAAGATTTGGTAATTACCCGCTGTGTCATGCTGCTTTTAGGACTTGTACTATAGATGATCATTTTTAAGTGTTTTGTATGTGTATTTGTGGTATTAAAACGGTATTTCACCAAATACATTATATATTTTAATTTACATGGAAAAAAACAGTGGTGCAATATTTTCTTAGTGGTACTGAGTGGCAAAAAATGGGTGTGGTCATGTGTTGTGAGGGGCGTGACCACATGCTGCTAGTGGGAGTGGCTACAGGACACAGCCCCCTTTTTTGGGGGGGGGAGAATCTGGAGGCAAGGCTAAAAATATATAGTAATGCCTTCAGTATAATAGAAATATATACTGATACCTCCAGTATAAAAGAAAGAAATAGTAATGCCCCCAATTTAATAACAATATATAGTAATGCCTCCATTATAACAGGAAAATACAGCCACTGTCCCACTTCCAGTAACCCTGACAAAGAGGAGCCGTCATGCTGCCAAGCACCATGGTCTAGTTGCTTTGTGGTGCATTATAATTGTGGTAATGGCAAAGTGTGTAGCAGGTGGTACTGCGTACTCGCTGCCAAATTCTTAAGGGTACTCCGTACCCGAGCGTACACGCATATAGTAGTTAATTTAAAAAAAACACAATTGTGAAAACCTGTGAAGACTCTGAGATCCTGGGGAAGTATTTGAAGCGCTGGTTAAGTGTCTTTTCTCCCATTTCTATTTGCAAATTTTTAACAGTGTTTTTAATGGGAAATCATTTACACTGTAGAGAAACGTGCAATGCCTTCTCTACTAAAGTAATTTTTCCATTTATCTGGCAAAGGAGGAGTTAGCCAATTAAAGTCATCACAAGATTTATGTACATATAAGCATTATATTTAACAATTTAATTGTTTTGATAACAAAAATTGTGATTCTTTTTACGAGTCTGCTTCACCAACAGTTTATCTGCTGCTCATAAATGTCATTCCATTTATAATCTTCTTTTCTAGTACAGTTCAACATATGCATAATGTTCTTTAGAAGAGGTATAGAGTAATTAGGGTACTTGTTGCCATTAGATTAACTGAGTACCTCACTCACCTCAGATGGCATACTGGTGGCTGCTTCAGTGACAATGCTGTAAAGAAAATGTATAGAAAACATAAAGTGTGTAACCAGCTGCCTCTTGCTCACAGACCGTCTACCCCGAGCTGTCATAGATGCCCTCTGAAAGAGGGGCAGGACAATAATTTTTAGCAAATGGTTAATAGAGGGAAATAAATCATATACTGTAGTTAATTCATCAAGTGAATACAATTAATGTTGTCTTTTGTATGCAATGTGCACTTTGCTGCTTTGCCAGTAGTAGGTACAGAGTTCAAGGCTATTTAATAACATTGAGTTCTGAAATAAGTTTTTGATTTTGCCATTGAGATAGCCCTAGGCATGACATTGCCTCATGCCCCATGTGTTTGTGTATGCCACGAAGAGCACAATGCATGCAAACAACTTATGGATTGATTCCAACCTGCTGTACTTAGACGGAGCCTTCATTGTCTCACAGATCAGGGTGTAACTATCTATTTAACCTTCCGTTACATAACATTACAGCTGCTCTTAACAATGCATCTATGATACCATGGTACCAAACACAAAACAGCTTCATGCAATCAGCTGGAAACCCAATGTCAGGTGCAGGATTAAACACGCACATGTCATAAATCTTATACTGTATGTATGTTTTTCACTCCAAGTACAAACCAGCTCATGAAACTTCACTTTTATTGTATACGTATAACTGCACCAGCGAGTAAATGTCCATTGAATTTATTTTTTTTAACTTTTAAGTAAAATTCTCTTCCCTATTTGAACACCTGAATGATTCAAAGTAGATCGTAAAGAAATGTGCTGTAAGTGTACTTATAGGTACAGATATTTTGTTATTTAGCGACAGTAACTCTTTAACTCTGCACTGTCTCTGTAATGCAAATATCATACAATGGGGCATATTTATCACAATCCACATCTCAGATGCAGATGAGATGTGATAAATTTGCTCCAATCCACAATGTTATTACGGAATACATTGCAGGGATGTATCATTGCATGCAGGGACAGAGTTTGAGATTAATCTCTGCCCCTAAAAATCTGGTTTATGCAATTCTCTGGGTGCCCACCACGAAGCCCAAAAAGAATATGAAATGCGATCTGTTCAAAAAAAAGTACAAATTTAATTAAAAAAATTAAAAATCAAAACAAAGTTAGAAATGTAAAAATTAAACATTTTTTAAAAAATGTAAAAAAAAATTTTTTTGGGGGGGACTTTTATAAAATGATGGACTTTTAATAAACTTTACGCTGCTGATGGAAATTGCTGCTTGGACTTACTTCTTTGAGCAGAGGCAGAGTCTCCAGGGATTAGCCTGAAAGAAACCTTGATGAGCGAGTAGCCATTCGTTTGATTGTGATTGGGGTACACCCTTCCAGTACACTTTACCTTGCCATTGTATGGAGAATTAAAAGATACCTTGATACAGGTTGAGTCTCCCTTATCCAAAATGCTTGGGACCAGAGGTACTTTGGATATGGGATTTTTCCGTATTTTGGAATAATTGCATACCATAGTGAGATATCATGGTGATGGGACCTAAATCTAAGCACAGAATGCATTTATGTTACATATACACCTTATACACACAGCCTGAAGGTCATTTTAGCCAATATTTTTTATAACTTTGTGCATTAAACAAAGTGTGTCTACATTCACACAATTCATTAATGTTTCATATACACCTTATACACACAGCTTGAAGGTCATTTAATACAATATTTTTAATAACTTTGTGTATTAAACAAAGTTTGTGTACATTGAGACATCAAAAAAAAAGGTTTCACTATTTCACTCTCACTCAAAAAAGTCTGTATTTCGGAATATTCCGTATTTCGGAATATATGGATATGGGATACTCAACCTGTATATATTATTCAACATTTCATCGTGTGAGTTGGGATACGCTCCTTCACATCTATGTAGAAATTAATTTGAGGACACACACTGTAAATAACATCTAAGCAATGGGGAACGAGACACTCTCCATGTAGACTATGAAAAGAAACCTTTACACACTTTCTCTCTATAGTCAGCGAGTGAGTACGGTACGCCATCCTAGATGTATGAAATAATATCTATCAATAAAGACCAATTACCCCACGGGGGCACACATAGAAAGACACCACTTGGGGACCATTTTATACTTATGTTGATGTACTACACTATGATGTGTTCTATTTCTGTTTTATTGTCATACTAAACTTGTTAAAGAACATCGAGTTGTTTGGAGAAGAAGAGTTTGAATCTCTATGGACATTACTCCCACCATTTAACAGGGAAGTTCTATATATCAGCGCATTTAACATCACCTCTGTAGTCTGTACAATCCACACATATCCTCACATATTTTCTCTTTCTTCACTTTCCCATCCTCCTGACCCCAGGCCAATATCAATGTGTGACCATATCATACAGCCCACCAAGAACCTTTGCAATCTGGTGGACAATTATGCAATAGATAGCATCTATCCTTGTGTATCCATGCCTATTTCCCTATAGATTGTAAGCTTGCGAGCAGTGCCTTCCTACCTCTATGACTGTTTGTTATTACCGAGTTTTGGGGGTGGTAACAGGGAGTGGTCAGCCAAACGCAGGCATGTCATAGATATTCAGATGGCATTTTCTGGGCATGCATCATTTAGCAATTGTTACTTGCTATTGGGGAGGTCTCTGCATCCCGGGAGAGCAGAACAGCCTATGCCTCTTCAGGGGCACTCAGATTCTGCAACATGACCCAATTTGCGATGATGGTATCCAGTGCTTAAAGTGGTCATAGAGAGGTGGTGCCCCCTCCCCAGTGCCTAGTAAATAAAGGGACATGGTCTCAAAAAGAAAGGGGTGTGATCACACAATAGTATCCCCAATTCACATTACGCTGCACAGTAGCACAATCTTATTCACATTATTATTGTTATGACACACAGTAGTGCCCCTTATACACAATGTCCACAGTATTAGTGCCACTAATCACATAATACCGAGAGCAGTAGTGCCCCTTATACAATGCTCACAGCAGTAGTGCCCCTTTTGCAATGCCCACTGTAGTGGAAGTGCCCCTTATGCAATACCCACAGTGGTAGTGCCCCTTATGCAGAGCCCATAGTAGTGGTGCCTCTTATGTCGTGTCCCTTATGCCCCCAGGAGTGATGCCCCTTATGCAGTGCTTACATTAGTAGTGCACTCAGTAGGTAATGCCTCCTGTAGTAGTGTTCGCAGTAGTAATGCCCCCTACAGTATTGCCCCCATTAGTAGTGCACCCCAGTATTAATGCCCCTTTGGTAATGCCCCCTATAGTAGTGCCCCTGGCAATGCCCCCTGTAGTATTGCCCCCTATAGTACTGCCCCTTTGGTAGTGACCCTAGCAGTGTCCCCTGTAGTATTGCCTCTTTGGTAGTGCCCCTAGTATTGCCCCCTTGGCAGTGCCCCTGTAGTATTGCCCCTTTGGTAGTGCCCCCTTTAGTATTGTCCCTTTGGTAGTGCCCCCATAGAATTGCCCCTTTGATAGTGCCCCCTGTAGTATTGCCCCTTTGGTAGTGCCCCCTGTAGTATTGCCCCTTTGGTAGTGATCCTAGTATTGCCCCCTTGGTAGTGTCCCTGTAGTATTGCCCATTTGGTAGTGCCCCTTTTAGTATTGCCCCTTTGGTAGTGCCCCCTATATTATTGCCCCTTTGATAGTGCCCCCTGTAGTATTGCCCCTTTGGTAGTGCCCCCTGTAGTATTGCCCCTTTGGTAGTGAACCTAGTATTGCCCTCTTGGTAGTACCCCTGTAGTATTGCCCCTTTGGTAGTGCCCCCTTTAGTATTGCCCCTTATACACACACAAAAAAACAAAACAAAAAACAATACTTACCTAAAACCCCGCTCCTGCCTCCGACCGCTGCCGTCCATCTGTTCTGGCTGCCCGCTCCTCTGAACTATGTGGGACTTGGGAGCCAGAAGCCGGAGCTCAGTAGGGAGCTCCCGTCTCCGGCTTCCGCTGTGGGGAAGGTGCCGGGCGCCCACTGTTAACACAATCTCGACGGGTGCCCGGCATTTTCCTCCGGCGTCGGGCTGACATCAGGTTAGGTGAGCCGGAGGAGACGGAACGCATGGAACTGACAGATTACAGTGCCGCCCCGTTCCAGCTCACTTTAACCCTTGATAGTATAGAATAGATGCATCAGCAAACATACGTTGTTGGATGGAAATGATGCAACAGCAGTGGGCATCCCTATGCTCAGGTTAACTTCTGCCCATATTACCATATAATCGTGATTATGGCAAAGCTACAGCAATATCAAGAACAGTTAGGCCCAATGTGCCCAATGTGCAGTGTTATGGCAAGCACACTACAGGTCATTATTTACAGAACTATATTTAATACACATCATGAATATTGCACTGATGTTTGTAGGAAATAACTTCTTAGCAAACAGCTACTTGCTGGCAAAAGAAAGTAGATAAACATTTTTATTAGAGATGAGCGGGTTCGGTTCCGCGGGATCCGAACCCCCCGAACTTCACCAATTTTACACGGTTCCGAGGCAGCCTCGGATCCTCCCGCCTTGCTCGGTTAACCCAAGCGCGCCCGAACGTCATCATCCCGCTGTCGGATTCTCGCGAGATTTATATTCTATATAAGGAGCCGCGCGTCGCCGCCATTTTCACTCGTGCTTTGGAGATGACAGCAAGAGGACGTAGCTGCATTCTCTCAGTTTCTGTGTTCAGTGTGCTGCAAATATCTGTGCTCAGTGTGCTGCAAATATCTGTGCTCAGTGTACTGAAAATATCTACGTTCTCTGCCTGAAAAACGCTCCATATCTGTGCTGCATTGTAGTATATAGTAGGAGGACAGTGCAGAGTTTTGCTGACCACCAGTATATATATAGCAGTATGGTACAGTAGTCCATTGCTCTACCTCTGTGTCGTCAAGTATACTATCCATCCATACCTGTGCTGCATTTTAGTTGTGCGCAGTATATAGTAGGAGGACAGTGCAGAATTTTGCTGACCACCAGTATATATATAGCAGTACGGTACAGTCATCCATTGCTCTACCTCTGTGTCGTCAAGTATACTATCCATCCATACCTGTGCTGCATTTTAGTTGTGCGCAGTATATAGTAGGAGGACAGTGCAGAATTTTGCTGACCACCAGTATATATATAGCAGTATGGTACAGTAGTCCATTGCTCTACCTTTGTGTCGTCAAGTATACTATCCATCCATACCTGTGCTGCATTTTAGTTGTGCACAGTTTATAGTAGGAGGACAGTGAAGAATTTTGCTGACCACTAGTATATATATAGCAGTACGGTACAGTAGTCCATTGCTCTACCTCTGTGTCATCAAGTATACTATCCATCCATACCTGTGCTGCATTTTAGTTGTGCGCAGTATATAGTAGGACAGTGCAGAATTTTGCTGACCACCAGTATATAATATATATATAGCAGTACGGTGCAGTAGTCCATTGCTCTACCTTTGTGTCGTCAAGTATACTATCCATCCATACATGTGCTGCATTTTAGTTGTGCGCAGTATATAGTAGGAGGACAGTGAAGAATTTTGCTGACCACCAGTATATATATATAGCAGTACGGTACAGTAGTCCATTGCTCTACCTCTGTGTCATCAAGTATACTATCCATCCATACCTGTGCTGCATTTTAGTTGTGCGCAGTATAAAGTAGGAGGACAGTGCAGAATTTTGCTGACCACCAGTATATATATAGCAGTATGGTACAGTAGTCCATTGCTCTACCTCTGTGTCGTCAAGTATACTATCCATCCATACCTGTGCTGCATTTTAGTTGTGCGCAGCATATAGTAGGAGGACGGTGCAGAATTTTGCTGATCACCAGTATATATATAGCAGTACGGTACAGTAGTCCATTGCTCTACCTCTGTGTCGTCAAGTATACTATCCATCCATACCTGTGCTGCATTTTAGTTGTGTGCAGTATATAGTAGGAGGACAGTGCAGAATTTAGCTGACCATCAGTATATAATATATATATAGCAGTACAGTACAGTAGTCCATTGTTCAACCTCTGTGTCATCAAGTATACTATCCATCCATACCTGTGCTGCATTTTAGTTGTGCGCAGTATATAGTAGGAGGACAGTGCAGAATTTTGCTGACCACCAGTATATAATATATATATAGCAGTACGGTACAGTAGTCCATTGCTCTACCTATGTGTCGTCAAGTATACTATCCATCCATACCTGTGCTGCATTTTAGTTGTGCGCAGTATATAGTAGGAGGACAGTGCAGAATTTTGCTGACCACCAGTATATATATAGCAGTACGGTACAGCAGGCCATTGCTATTGATATATTACTGCCATATAATTCCACACATTAAAAAATGGAGAACAAAAATGTGGAGGGTAAAATAGGGAAAAATCAAGATCCACTTCCACCTCATGCTGAAGCTGCTGCCATTAGTCATGGCTGAGACGATGAAATGCCATCAACGTCGTCTGCCAAGGCCGATGCCCAATGTCATAGTACTGTAGAGAGCATGTAAAATCCAAAAACAAAAGTTCAGTAAAATGACCCAAAAATCAAAATTAAGAGCGTCTGATGAGAAGTGTAAACTTGCCAATATGCCATTTACGACACGGAGTGGCAAGGAATGGCTGAGGCCCTGGCCTATGTTCATGGCTAGTGGTTCAGATTCACATGAGGATGGAAGCACTCATCCTCTCGCTAGAAAAATGAAAAGACTTAAGCTGGCAAAAGCACAGCAAAGAACTGTGCGTTCTTCTCTATCACAATTCCCCAAGGAGAGTCCAATTGTGTCGGTTGCGATGCCTGACCTTCCCAACACTGGACGGGAAGAGGTGGCGCCTTCCACCATTTGCACGCCCCCTGCAAGTGCTGGAAGGAGCACCCACAGTCCAGTACCTAATATTGAAATTGAAGATGTCACTGTTGAAGTACATCAGGATGAGGATATGGGTGTTGCTGGCGCTGAGGAGGAAATTTACAGGGAGGATTCTGATGGTGAGGTGAAAGGATGTGTACCTGCGCTGGCTGTATGTATTAAATTAATACATTAAATAAAGACAATAAAAATGATAAATAGTAAGAATAACAATAATAATAATGAAAATGGAACATTATTGGAGTCAGGACTTAGTAAGGGGGTAATATCCAGGGACGAATCACGGTTCCTATTACCTCAGTTTCCCACCATTCCCACTTTTTATTTTCTCCCCAAAATTCACAAGTCCCTCACTGCACCACCGGGACGCCCTATCATTTCAGGTATTAATTCACTCACTTCTAATTTGTCTTTTTATATTGATGCTTTTCTTCAACCACATGTACCATTATTGAAATCACATTTAAGGGATACTAAAGATTTTTTAAACAAGATTCAACACATCCAGTGGAAAGAGACATTTGCTTTCCTGACACTGGACGTCCAAGCACTCTATACCAATATACCTCACACTATGGGTATTAAAGTGATTACAGATTTATTACGTAAGAGGCAGGTTCTTGAGGAACAGCATCAATCTTTTCTTGTTCAATGTATTCATTTCATTCTTACACACAATTATTTTACTTTTAACCGCAATTATTATCTGCAACTTTCAGGTACCGCCATGGGAACCAGGTTCGCCCCCAGCTATGCGAACCTCTACATGGGGGACTTTGATGACGCCCATGTGTGGGACGCGGCATGGGAGGCGAACCTGGTTTTCTATGGGCGGTACATTGATGATCTATTTATTATTTGGGATGGGGATCTTCTTTCAGCCACTTCCTTTGTTGCACATCTTCAATCCAATATGCACAATCTTAATTTCACCTTCACTTATGATAGGAGCCGTGTTGACTTCCTGGATGTTACCCTCGAGATAAGGGAAAACACCATCATTACATCTAATTTCACTAAACCCGTAAATACCAATTCATACTTACATTACAAAAGTGCTCACTATGCCCCATGGAAGAACAATATTCCCAAAGGGCAACTAATGCGCCTTAGACGCAATTGTTCAAATATCGAGACTTTCAAAATACAGGCAAACCAATTTTTAAACTCCTTTAAAAGCAGAGAATACCCACAACATATCCTTGATGAGGCCCTTAGGGAGGTTCTAAATATGGACAGACAAGACCTACTCCGCCCGTCTCAAAATAAAGTTGCTAATAAGGACACTAAAGAAAGAGATTTGGCGTTTATATGTAAATTTAACAGATGCGCCAACGAAATAAAAACCATTGTGAATCGGAACTATAGAATACTAAAACAGGATAATATTTTGGGTAGTATTCTACCGAACAAACCACAGTTCGTTTATAAGAAGAATAGGGCCCTAAAAACCATATTGGCACCCAGTCATTTCAGATCAATTTTCACGAATGGACGAGGAGAAGGCTCAGATTGGCTAACCACCAAACCCGCAGGCTTTCATAGATGTGGTAAGAACAAATGCACTATGTGTCACCATATGGACCGCAAGACTATACATGTCTCCATACCCGGTTCCTCTGAGAAATTTATGTTGAAATCTTTCATGAATTGCGATTCAAGATTCGTGATATATGTACTAACATGTGGCTGTGGCCTAAATTATGTAGGCAGGACCACGAGAGCGATACATACACGCTTCATGGAGCATCGCCGCAACATAATACGTAAACTGGTGACACATAGTGTATCACGACACTATCTAATGAAACATGAAGGTAACCCTGCCTGTCTTTCCATTGTCTGTTTGGAGCATGTCACTCCAACAGACAGAGGGGGCGACAGATTTAATCGACTTTGCCGTAGGGAAGTTTTCTGGATGCTCAAGTATAATTCCTTACATCCAGATGGTCTAAACGAGGCTATTGAACTAAACTCAGTCATTTAGGAATATGTGGAACCTCTTCTGTCTACTTCAAAATTATGACCTTCTTAAATTTGTTTAAAATTCAAATTATATATATATATATCTATACATATGACCTTTTATGTCTGTTAATGGTACGAAGGACAACATCGATAATATATTATTTAAATTGAGATCACCATACGATTAAGACCTAGATCAATATTAACATCGGTTACATATAGATATGTATTATTTTACTAATATAAGCACCCTTATGGGTATAGATCCCCTCAATATTAGCCCAACACAATTCATCAGATACACATCAAAAGGTAATATACTTTAGATATAAATAAGGTTTGTGACCAACTACTAATAAGATCATAAAGAGACAATAGATCTCATTTCTATATATAATCCTTTTACAACAGTAAAATATTTAACTCTATATAGATACATTATGTTCTGTATACCATTTTTTTCTGTTTTTATTATTTATTATTTTTTATATATTTTTAATGTGTTTTATTTTATTTTATGTATATTTTCAATATTGGTATTATTATTATTATTATTTTCACTATTGCTATTATTATTATTCTCAGTAGGTTGTAGATTTTTTACTTTTAAATGTTATCGATTTGGTGTTGTACCTATTAATTCCTCACCAAGATTGATTGGAACTATACACACAAATAAGCCGATTGCAAACAATATGGGGCTTGGGGACCTGTCAATAGAGCGGGTTTCCATGACAACCGCACGTTACAGAGGCCGCTAAGAGAGGGGGACATGGGATGAGGGAACTACTGCATAAAAAGACCCTCTGTATTTCCGGGTCCGCAATATGAAGGGGATTCATCTGCTGGTCGCGCTCACGTGACGCGATGACGCGCGTCACGTGGCACGATGACGCGCGTCACGTGACGCGATGACACGCGTCGTGTGACGCGTTGGCGCGTGTCGCATGGCGCGCTGACGCGCGTCACGTGGGCGCCTCCAGACACTTTACGGATAGATGACAGGATCACCCAGGTCTCCACTGAGAGGAGAATATACCTTGGGGGAAGGGAATCTGTACATACAATCACATGCTTTTAATCATGTGACCTCCAGTGACCAATTGGGATTGCCTCCTTGCCGATCACATGACGAGATGTGTCACGTGATCGACATCTTTGTACTGTCTTTTTTATGTTTTAATGGGTTATTTTTACTCGTTTTTTGATTGTATCGTAATAAATGAATGTATATTCAATATAGAATCTGATCTGATTGCTTTTTATATTATTTTGGATGGTTTGTTTCTATTAAATAATCATGACCTTAACAGGTGATACCAATGGATTTATTAGTAAGGGTATAAATAAAGCACCCCATGCCTATGGTTTTTATGCTCCTGAGGAAGCTGGATCTTACCAGTGAAACGCGTTGAGCTTTCTTTCATTGGACCTGAGTATATTTGCTTTTTCTGGACTCCGTGCTCCATAGCGGCCTGCAAAAGCCGTGTCCTCCTTGGCACAATTTGGACGCATCTCCCACCACTGGATCTTATCTCCACCTGGATTCACCCCTACAGCTATATAAAGGACTTGTTCCAAGGCTGATGCTTACCAACGAGGGGATCTGGTAAATACATATTAAGTACAGTGAATGCGCAGAGGGAGGCTGTCCTAGCCTATAGGAATGGACAATTCTAATATTGGAGACCATAACATTTACTCATTATTGTCCAGATAAGCTAATCCAAGTTTTTACTACCACCTAGTGGCAAGAGGAATTCCCTATTTTTTAATAATTGTTTCATGTGATATGTTATGATTAAATTGTTACTTTTTTATATAGAACAAACCATCCATTTTCATTATTATTATTGTTATTCTTACTATTTATCATTTTTATTGTCTTTATTTAATGTATTAATTTAATACATACAGCCAGCGCAGGTACACATCCTTTCTCCTTTACTGTTTAATCTTGAGGAACTGACCTTCCTCCTACCTGCTGCTGTTGGCCGCGCACCTGTATACTCCTTATTGCACTAATGGTGAGGTGGTTTGTTTAAGTCAGGCACCCGGGGAGACACCTGTTGTCCGTTGGACGAATATGGCCATTGACATGCCTGGTCAAATTACAAAAAAATCACCTCTTCGGTGTGGAATTATTTTAACAGAAATGCAGACAACAGGTGTCAAGCCGTGTGTTGCCTTTGTCAAGCTGTAAAAAGTAGGGGTAAGGACGTTAACCACCTAGGAACATCCTCCCTTATACGTCACCTGGAGCGCATTCATCAGAAGTCATTGACAAGTTCAAAAACTTTGGGTGACAGCGGAAGCAGTCCACTGACAACTAAATCCCTTCCTCTTGTAACCAAGCTCCTGCAAACCACACCACCAACTCCCTCAGCGTCAATTTGCTCCTTAGACAGGAACGCCAATAGTCCTGCAGACCATGTCACTAGCAAGTCTGACGAGTCCTCTCCTGCCTGGGATTCCTCCGATGCATCCTTGAGTGTAACGCCTACTGCTGCTGGCGCTGCTGTTGTTGCTGCTGGGAGTCGATCGTCATCACAGAGGGAAAGTCGGAAGACCACTTGTACTACTTCCAGTAAGCAATTGACTGTCCATCAGTCCTTTGCGAGGAAGATGAAATATCACAGCAGTCATCCTGCTGCAAAGCAGATAACTCAGGCCTTGGCAGCCTGGGCGGTGAGAAACATGGATCCGGTATCCACCGTTAATTCAGAGGCAACTAGAGACTTGATTGAGGTACTGTGTCCCCGGTACCAAATACCATCTAGGTTCCATTTCTCTAGGCAGGCGATACCGAAAATGTACACAGACCTCAGAAAAAGAGTCACCAGTGTCCTAAAAAATGCAGTTGTACCCAATGTCCACTTAACCACGGACATGTGGACAAGTGGAGCAGGGCAGACTCAGGACTATATGACTGTGACAGCCCACTGGGTAAATGTATTGCCTCCCGCAGCAAGAACAGCAGCGGCGGCACCAATAGCAGCATCTTGCAAACGCCAACTCGTTCCTAGGCAGGCTACGCTTTGTATCACTGCTTTCCATAAGAGGCACATAGCTGACAACCTCTTACGGAAACTGAGGAACATCATCGCAGAATGGCTTACCCCAATTGGACTCTCCTGGGGATTTGTGACATCGGACAATGCCACCATTATTGTGCGTGCATTACATGTGGGCAAATTCCAGCACGTCCCATGTTTTGCACATACATTGTATTTGGTGGTGCAGAATTTTTTTAAAAACGACAGGGGCGTGCAAGAGATGCTGTCAATGGTCCGAAGAATTGTGGGCCAATTTTGGCATTCAGCCACCGCGTGCCAAAGACTGGAGCGCCAGCAAACACTACTGAACCTGCCCCACCATCATCTGAAGCAAGAGGTGGTAACGAGGTGGAATTCAACCCTCTATATGCTTCAGAGGATGGAGGAGCAGCAAAAGGCCATTCAAGCCTATACATCTGCCTACGATATAGGCAAAGGAGGGGGAATGCACCTGACTCAAGCGCAGTGGAGAATGATTTCAACGTTGTGCAAGGTTCTGCAACCCTTTGAACTTGCCACACGTGAAGTCAGTTCAGACACTGCCAGCCTGAGTCAGGTCATTCCCCTCATCAGGCTTTTGCAGAAGAAGCTGGAGACATTGAAGGAGGAGCTAAAACAGAGCGATTCCGCTAGGCATGTGGGACTTGTGGATGGAGCCCTTAATTCGCTTAACCAGGATTCACGGGTGGTCAATCTGTTGAAATCAGAGCACTACATTTTGGCCACCGTGCTCGATCCTAGGTTTAAAGCCTACGTTGTATCTCTCTTTCCGGCAGACACAAGTCTGCAGAGGTGCAAAGACCTGCTGGTGAGACAAATGTCAAGTCAAACGGAACGTGACCGTCAACAGCTCCTCCTTCACATTCTCCCGCAACTGGGGCTGCGAGGAAAAGGCTAAGAATTCCGAGCCCACCCGCTGGCGGTGATGCGGGCAGTTTGGAGCGAGTGCTGACATCTGGTCCGGACTGAAGGACCTGCCAACGATTACTGACATGTCGTCTACTGTCACTGCATATGATTCTGTTACCATTGAAAGAATGGTGGAGGATTATATGTGTGATCGCATCCAAGTAGGCACATCAGGCAGTCCGTATGTATACTGGCAGGAAAAAGAGGCAATTTGGAGGCCCTTGCACAAACTGGCTTTATTTTACCTAAATTGCCCCCCCCTCCAGTGTGTACTCCGAAAGAGTGTTTAGTGCAGCCGCTCACCTTGTCAGCAATTGGCGTACGAGGTTACTTCCAGAAAATCTGGAGAAGATGATGTTCATCAAAATGAATTATAATCAATTCCTCCATGGAGACATTCACCAGCAAGTGCCTCCAGAAAGTACACAGGCACCTGAGATGGTGGATTCCAGTGGGGACGAATTAATAATCTGTGAGGAGGGGGATGTACACAGTGAAAGGGGTGAGGAATCGGAGGATGAGGAGGAGGTGGACATCTTGCCTCTGTAGAGACAGTTTGTGCAAGGAGAGATTGAGTGCTTCTTTTTTGGTGGGGGCCCAAACCAACCAGTCATTTCAGTCACAGTCGTGTGGCAGACCCTGTCGCTGAAATGATGGGTTTGTTAAAGTGTGCATGTCCTGTTTATACAACATAAGGGTGGGTGGGAGGGCCCAAGGACAATTCCATCTTGCACCTCTTTTTTCTTTAATTTATCTTTGCATCATGTGCTGTTTGGGGACTATTTTTTGAAGTGCCATCCAGTCTGACACTGCAGTGCAACTCCTAGATGGGCCAGGTGTTTGTGTCGGCCACTTTGGTCACTTAGCTTAGCCATCCAGTGACCATGGTGCACCTCTTTTTTTCTTTGCATCATGTGCTGTTTGGGGACTATTTTTTGAAGTGCCATCCTGTCTGACACTGCAGTGCCACTCCTAGATGGGCCAGGTGTTTGTGTCGGCCACTTGGGTCGCTTAGCTTAGCCATCCAGCGACCTTGGTGCATCTCTTTTTTTCTTTGCATCATGTGCTGTTTGGGGACTATTTTTTAAATCTGCCATCCTGTCTGACACTGCAGTGCCACTCCTAGATGGGCCAGGTGTTTGTGTCGGCCACTTGGGTCGCTTAGCTTAGTCATCCAGCGACCTCGGTGCAAATTTTAGGACTAAAAATAATATTGTGAGGTGTGAGGTGTTCAGAATAGACTGGAAATGAGTGGAAATTATGGTTATTGAGGTTAATAATACTATGGGACCAAAATGACCCCCAAATTCTATGATTTAAGCAGTTTTTGAGGGTTTTTTGTAAAAAAAAAACCTGAATCCAAAACACACCCGAATCCGACAAAAAAATTTCAGGGAGGTTTTGCCAAAACGCGTCCGAATCCAAAACACGGCCACGGAACCGAATCCAAAACCAAAACACAAAACCCGAAAAATTTCCGGTGCACATCACTAATTTTTATTATAGGAGAGAGTTTTCTATTGTAAATATGAAGACAAAAAGTGTAATTAATGGCTAGTATCTGAACATCAGATACTTCAGTTTCCACATGCAAGTTTCTCCAAAGTCTCAGACAGTATCTGTGTGTCTAGCACTCTAGCTTGTGGGTGAAGATCTTACATACAGCTGGAAGCTGTGTTTATACAACCCTGGCTGCATACTTTGAAAGGTCTTGCCAGTGTGTGTTGGAAACAGTTCACACTGCGCACTACATTTGTGAATATTGCTGCGTGCCAACATTTTGAATGCATGAGAATTATGTAGTTACTGGATGTAACTGGGGACAGCAGATCACTATCAAGCACGCTATCACAGCTTGATATCTGAATAACAGAAATTTATTTTAATGGACCTTACATACTTCATTTGAAATACAGATGAAAGCACTTTTAAGTCTGATGTTTACAGGCAAAAATTGTAAAACCTCAGTGGCTTTCCAGTTATAGATTCAAATGTGCTCTGCCTGCAAGCAGTAGATGGCACCCAAACGCAGCTATTCAATTGTACCTCCGTTCCGACGCGAATGTCTGCCGGCATCTGCTTTACTCGGCTAATCCAGAATCTAAAGGGCGTGATCAGCACGATAAAGGGACTCAAATATCGTCCCCGCGAACTCCCATCACTTTATATGGAGGATCACGCACGATAATCTATTGAATTCCGCCCGTGGTGTGCATATGCTATGACCATGGAAAATAACGTTAGCATCATTTGGCTAATTTATCTCCCATTATTTAAAAGGTAGATTTTTATTTTCTACTCCATATAGACACTTTCTGCAATATGTGTTAATGGTACTTAATTTTAAAAATAAGCTTACATTTAAAACAAAATAAAGATATTAACCATTTATTTTTTATTTAAAAAGTACCAAAAAGTAATGGTTGCTACTTGCTGCAGAAACACTTATTTTTGTTTACCCATCTATCTTAAACCTGTGCCCTTACCCCTCTTGTTAGCAACTTTTACCTAATACCTAATATAAAAAACTGGTGTCTTAGAAGTGAAATTGATCCTTATGTAAGTGCGCTATATTGAGATGATAGAAATGTTAGTAGAATATATTGCAGCCAGCAAAAGAAGACACTTACAATCTTACTCTTGATACAGCCTTGACATAAAGGCTGCCATATTACAGTACATAAGGACCCTTGTCTGAAGATGTCCAGCGTATTGTTGTCAAACGAAAAACTAGTGGCTTCTGCAATCCATAAATTCCTGTGTGAAACCAAAAAGGTGTAAACATAACACAATAGTGTACACTATGTGATAAAAATAATGTATAAATGTAAATGCAGTTATGGTGGAATAAACAATTTGGACACTAACTACACCGGTGTCCACCAGTGGTTGCTTTGGCAAGTGTGATGAAGAATCAATCCGGGTTGAACGACTAATTCAATTTATCTATCTCCATGAATCAAGGATATTCTACAATATGAAAAAAAAAAACCAGCGCCAACAGTTCACACTGGGCCTGATTCAGAGATGTACGCAAATGCATTCACAGCTGCAAATTTGTACACAGCGGCTGTACGCAGTGACATGTGGTGAGGTTAATGGCTGGTGAGGCACTGGCTAGCCAGATTTACACACACACATCTCCTATATAATAGCCTGTGACTTTGTGACTCATTTGCTAACGCTGGGCGGAGTCACAACACTGGGCGGAGTTAGTCAAATGAGTCACAGATCTGGGCAAATTTATAGGAGACTAGGAGCAGAAGCAGATGGTATGGGCATGGCACAGGCAGGGGTGCATACCACCCAGCTTTCTTCAGGCAGAATGAGGGACACACGCGCAGCGAAAAGGGGGCGTGGTAAACGAAAAGGGGCGTGGCTTCACGGGAGGGCCCCCGTTTTCGTCAGTGAGGGGGCATGCCCAGCGCTCTGTGAGCTGCTGGCATGCCTCCAGGGGCGGATTATGAGTCCGGGGGGCCCAGGGCACTTGAGACAGGGGAGCCCTATCTCATTGCTGTGCCTGCTGTGGGATGGGGGCGTGGCCTAATCGCGGGATTACGTGGCCACGCCCCTTTATGCAAATTACGGGATTTTTTTTTTTTTTTTATTATTATTATATATGAAATTTTGGCCCCTCAGCTAGGGCTAAATCCAGAGGAGGTGGTTGCTCCCCCCTACACACCCGCACAGGCAGAAGAAAGCAGGGAGACTGCTGCCTCCCTGCAACACCACAGACCTGCCAACACGCAGCAGCGTGTGCTGACTGTAGCACAATGCTGTCGCTGTTGCTGGCAGGACGGGGGAGCTTCTGAGCTGGGACAGAGCTACTCCAGCCGGGGGGCCCCCTAAAACTGTGGGGCCCACGGTACGTACCCCCTGGCCCCCCCTTAATCCGGCTCTGCTGCCGGAACCCCGGGACAGTTGGGAGGTATGGGGGTGTGTGAGGGGGTATGCCGTACAGACAGACGGGCATCGGCTCACTGTGTGCTTGACCCCCCACATCAGCATACTCAGCAGGGTCTCTCTGGCGCGGAGGAGCGTCACTTTCTAGCACACTCCACGCTTCTTAGCTGCAGTTTTGTGGGGCACCTGCTGCTGTGCAGGTTCCGTACTGCCTCTGTTATTTCCAGCCCCGGCAACCCCACCGCTAGCTGCAGTGCTGCCGCCCGCAGTAAGGTGCGCCCAGCTCCTTCACACACTTTAGCCAGCGGGTAGCGCTGCAGAAGTCCGAGCTGCTTGCAGGCTCCGACCCCCTCCTCCCTCCAGCCGCAGCGTCTCCTGGGAGCTAACCAGTCACTCCCAGTCTCCCCTTACCACAGTGCCCAGCAGCCACGAGGTCCACGCCATGTGCATGCTATGACCCTCTCCTCCCACCAGTCGCAGCGTCTCCTGGGGGCTAACCAGTCACTCCCAGTCTCCCCTTACCACAGTGCCCGGCAGCTGCGCGAGGTCTGCGGTGTGTGACTGAGGAGGGGGGGAGGGATGCTGACGGGCAGAGGAAGCAGGACTCCAGCCTGAGAGAGTCAGCCATGCCAAGTCTCCACCAGCAGCAGGGTCCAACAGGTTGGAGTGGAACAGCAGCAGCCAGCAGCAGTGACTCCGGTAAGACACATCTGTCTGTCACCACTGTTTTGTCCCTAATACCAATCTCTCCCGTGCCCGGTGTTCTGTCATGTCCCTGTCACCCCTGGCCTTGCCCTTTCACCCTTATCCTGGCCCTTTCACCCTTATGCTGGCCCTGTTACCCCTATCCTGGCCCTGTCACCCCTGTGCTTGCCCTGTCAACCCTATACTGGCCCTGTCACCCCTGTCCTGGTCCTGCCGCCCCTACCCTGGCCCTGTCACCCCTATCCTGTCCCTGTCATTTCTGTCCTTGCCCCTTCACCCCTGTCCTTGCCCGGTCACCCCTGTCCTTGCCCCGTCACCCCTGTCCTGACCCTGTCACCCCTGTCCTGACCCTGTCACCCCTGTCCTGACCCTGTCACCCCCGTCCTGGCCCCGTCACCCCTGTTCTGACCCTGTCACTCCTGTCCTGGCCCTGTTACTGCATGCCCTCCAACTACCTTTTTGGCAGGTACAGTACCCGCAGCGCCTCCAGACCCCTCCTCAATGCACCACACCTCCGCACCTTCCCCTCCACCACATGCGGCACTCCACCCCTCCCCCACACGCTGTGCCTCCAGACCCCCTACACCACCCATGGCTCCCACTCCTCCGCCCCTCCACCACCCACAGCACCTCCAGACCCCTCCACCATCCACCCCCCATATATGTCTCCCCCCACACCTGCCCTCCTCCACCCGCAGCATCTGCAGACACTCTCCTCCATCTGCGGTCCCCCCCCTCATCCACCCCTCCCCCACCCATGGCACTCCCGCACCTGCCCCTCCACCACCTGCAGCACCTCCGGACCCCCTTCCCCATCCGCCGCACCACCTGTACCTGCCCCTCCCCTACCCACGGCGCCTCCGGACACCTTACCCCACCCCCGGCACCCCCGCCCCTTCCCATCCCACAGCACCTACGGAACCCTTCACCCATCCGCAACATCCCCGCACCTGCCCCTCTCCCACCCGTGGCACCCCTGCCACTCCCCCACCTACAGTGCCTCCGGACCCCTCCCCCATCTGCAGCCCCCACTCCTCTGCCCCTCCCCCACCCGCAGCACCTCCCGACCCTTCCCCATCCGGGCCCCCCCCCCCCCCGCTTTCCGCCCCCCCCTCCACCCGCAGCATCTACAGACACCCTCCCGCATCCGCAGTCCCCCCCGCACCCGCTACATTCTGTACATCGTGCCCTGCAGGTGCTGTTCACGCCGTTGCAAGGGGCTGCGCCTCCTTCAACATCGCATGCCGTTTCATTGTGCAATATTTAACTACTAACAAAGGAATGCAGGTAATACTCCATATAATACAAATATTGAACCCCAGAAAGGCATGCAAGGGTTAAGGGGGCGTAGCCCCTTGCGACGGTGTGAAGAGCGCCCGTAGGGCGCGATGAAGCACCTAGTACAGTATAATAGGCAAACGCAGGCCTCCTCCTCTTGGCCTGTGGCTCAAATTCTGACCACAATAGCAATAGTATATAATACAATTACTAGATCTGCTGCCACATCATGCCGTTTAAGGGACAGAGCAGAGCTGCTGCACATGCCCTGTGGTGGTAGCAGCTTTTTCTACCTAGTTTGCCGTGTGTGGATCTGAGTCCTTAATCAGTGCACTGGACAAGAGAATAGCTACCAGGAAGAAGAGACAGGAGCTTTACTATGAGGTGGGAGAATGTGTGTTTAGAAAGTGAAATATTGGTTCTATTATGTTTGTGTATTTATGTATTATTTAAATATGTTTGCTACAGCCTATGTTATTGTGTTAGCTATCAATGCTGTATTCCATACAGTATCCAGTGTATAAAAAGACCAATGTTTACTTTAATATCCATGGTAGTTACTAGTTTCTTCTACCACTCTCCCAGACTCCCACACTTGCTCCAATGTGGGAGATTGTGGATTGCATTTGGAAACGCCCGTTTAGAAATCTTGTGTTTGCCACTTTATGTGAACCAATGGTTCATGTAGGTGCTAAACAAAGCTGTATGCTGCACATTTTTTGAGTCTTGTCTATAAAAATGATTAAAATAATGCAAAGATTATATTTATAAGTTAGAAATATCTTCTTTGTATTATTCTAATCATATACAACTCTGGAGTATGACAGATGAGGCTCTGCCTCCCCTTCCTACCCTGACTGTACGTCACTGACTGTGCAAATATATGTGAGTTGTCGCTGCCACCTGGATTTGTATTGAGGCTCCCACCTACAGCTTTGCAAATCCCAGTGGTTGCGTACAAACTAAGATGCAGCATCTGCCGCAGATCAGTAGAGATGAGACGCAGAGACATTGCTGTTGCATATAGGATAGCAGAGAAAGCCGCAAACACGCCCCATAACATTAGCGACACGTGCATTTTTGCCGCCACTTCCCGTTACCTCTCCCAAATTGTTCCTGTCAATCACTTTGCAAATAGATCCTCTTTGTGACTGCAGTCACAAAACCAATGCAGAAAAAAAGAACATTTTGTATAAAATATCAATAATAAAATAATAAAACTGGTATTCTCCAAGAATGCATATTGTAGGAATAAATAAAAAATTCTTCTTCACTCAACATTACAAGACATTTCACAGAGCTCTGCTTCATCAGGTAGGAGAGGTGTGGTATGAGTTGCCGGCGGCCGGGTCCCCGGCGGCCAGCATAACGGCACCGGGATCTCGACCGCCGGCTTGCCGACAGCGGGGCGAGCGCAAATGAGCCCCTAGTGGGCTTGCTGCGCTCGCCATGCTGCGGGCACGGTGGCGCACTAAGTGTGCCACGCTAAGTGTACCACGCTATCTATTCTCCCTCCAGGGGGGTAATGGACCCCCAAGAGGGAGAAAAGGTGTCGGTATGTCGGTTGTCGGTATTCCGGCGCCGGTATACTGTGCGCCGGGATCCCAACAACCGGTAAACTGAATACCACCAGGTAGGAGGGAGGGAATGAAGTGACTGGTATACATGGGAAAGTACTGTAAGTATGATTGATACAAGGTTTAGTTGGTGAAACTAATTACTGCAACCATAAAACAATAAAAAGAAACACTACAAACTGTACAGAGAATATGAGATGGAATCCAATCACATACGTAGTAAAATTGACTATCAATAAGCATATATTTTTTTACATGCCTTTTAGTTAGGACCCTTTGGGCTTCGGAAGTATATACCATAGTAAATCATAGCGGAATAATTAACAACAAGATGGTAGGGTGCAAATTACATCTAAAATGTCTGATTTTTTTTAAAGAATCAAATGTTATATAAACTAAATAATGATAGTGTGCTAGTGACAGAAATAACAATGTAGTGTGTAACCCTAGCATAGTCTATAGTTACTAAGTGGCTATTGCTATCACTTTCTCATTCGCTCTATGGGGAAGATGTACCAAATCTTGCAGAGAGATAGGGAGAGATGTACCACACCTTGGAGAGAGGTAAAGTATCAACCAAGCAGCTTCTACCTGTCATTTTTCAAATGCAGCATGTAAAATGGTAGTTAGAAGCTTCTTGGTTTGTAGATCTCTCCACTTAATCGCTCTCCAATGTTTGATACATCTACCCCAAACAGTGGAATAGTTCCAGAAAGCAACAAATCATCATTTAACTGTCATTTCAAAGACTGTGTTAACTAAATGACCATTAAAAGCTGATTGCTTTCTTTAGAGAACTTCTCTACTTTATCTCTTTATTATCATGTAGCAATACACAAATGTGTGACCCTGAGAGGGTACTATTATCATGTAGTGTTAGGACCACAATATCAGAGATGCCATGTAGTGGCTTAGCCATATATTTGCAAATATATGTAACTGAGATCTCTGCATTACTACTATCATTAAGGCTGTAAATCTCATTTACTGGCCCATTATAGTGTGTGGCGAGTATCTCTGCACTGCTATTATCATAAAGGATGTAAATCTCATTTACTGGCACATTAAAGTGGGGATTTATCTGTTTTTTCTTGTGCTTTAGAAACACAATGCAGCAGCAGCTGATGGGAGTAGTGGTGAAGTTACCTAAACAATATTGCCAATGCGGTGCTTTAGAAACACAATGCAGCAGCAGCAGCTGATGGGAGTAGTGGTGAAGTTACCTAAACAATATTGCCAATGCGGTGCTATAGAAACACAATGCAGCAGCAGCTGATGGGAGTAGTGGTGAAGTTACCTAAACAATATTGCCAATGCGGTGCTATAGAAACACAATGCAGCAGCAGCTGATGGGAGTAGTGGTGAAGTTACCTAAACAATATTGCCAATGCAGTGCTATAGAAACACAATGCAGCAGCAGCTGATGGGAGTAGTGGTGAAGTTACCTAAACAATATTGCCAATGCGGTGCTATAGAAACACAATGCAGTAGCAGCTGATGGGAGTAGTGGTGAAGTTACCTAAACAATATTGCCAATGCGGTGCTATAGAAACACAATGCAGCAGCAGCTGATGGGAGTAGTGGTGAAGTTACCTAAACAATATTGCCAATGCGGTGCTATAGAAACACAATGCAGCAGCAGCTGATGGGAGTAGTGGTGAAGTTACCTAAACAATATTGCCAATGCGGTGCTATAGAAACACAATGCAGCAGCAGCTGATGGGAGTAGTGGTGAAGTTACCTAAACAATATTGCCAATGCAGTGCTATAGAAACACAATGCAGCAGGAGCAGATGGGAGTAGTGGTGAAGTTACCTAAACAATATTGCCAATGCGGTGCTATAGAAACACAATGCAGCAATAGCAGCTGAAAACATTTACATTTATTAATCAGCACTTTAGAGAATACACCATTTTCTTTTAATTCTATAATAATGAATACATGTGTAACTGTATGTGCTGTATTTAATTAACTCTATTACCTGGGTCTCTTACAGTACACCTCTGTGGTTTTAGACCTGCTCACTTCCATAAAAACAGCGTCTCCTTTGTCTATGTCACATACTGTAGGACAGATCCAATATTGTCATAAGCAATAGGCATATAACATGTTGAGTCCCATTTAGTGCAAAGTTACTGCTAAAATCCCCAATTAAAATTTAGATTGCACCTCCAGTATGTAGAATTAAGGGGTGTGCACTGGGCCATTTTTGTGTTTTGGTTTTGGATCTGGATCTCCTTTGTGTTTTGGATCTGGATTAGTTTTGCCAAACCACCCTTGCAGGTTCAGAATTTTTTTCGAAAGAATCACCCAAACAGCTACAATAACAGAATTTGGGGGTGTTTTTGTTCCTACAGTATTATTAATCTCAATAACATTCATTTCCACTTATTTCCAGACTATTCTGAGCGGGTGTAGTATGGCTGACCGGAGACCGCCGGTCAGCTTACCGACGCCGGGATCCCAGCGGGGAGGGGCGAGTGCAGCAAGCCCCTTGCAGGCTCGCTGCGGGCTCGGTGGCGACCTGCGGTCGCCACAGGTTCTATTCCCACTCTATGGGTGTCGTGGACACCCACGAGTGGAAATAGTCCCTGTTGGTCGGCATGCCGACCATCGGGATAGTGAGCCGTCGGGCTCGTGGAGGAGGTCATGTGACTGCCGGTCAGCTGACCGGCGGTCACATGAATACCACCCTTCTGAACACCTCACAGCTCACAATATTGTTTTTATCCAGTTTAGGCCAAAAGGTTGCACCGAAGTAGCTGGACGGAGCAGCAGCAGTCCTTGGATGTATATACTTGGAGGATAAAATATTTTAAAAAAGAATGTATTTTAAAAAAGACGCATTCGGCAAGGCTCAAGATTTCAATTCACAAAAAGACGATTAAGGCAAATAATAATAAAAAAAGAAATTATTTTAGATTTCAGTTATTTAATTTCTTTTAATTTAAATTTATTTTAATTTAATTTATTTAATTTAATTTATTAGAATAAAATTCTTAATTTCCTCTAAGATATCTTTGATATGCAGAAAGTTCAGTATATAAGTGTGGACAGTTTTTTTTATGTTAATTTAATTTAAATTTAGCTAATTTATAATTATTATTAATAATATTAATTTAAATTAATTACAATGTGGTGATAAGAAGAGTTATGAGAATAGGACAATAAGTTATAATAAGAATATGATCCACAGACACCACACCCTGAAATGGACGTAGCACGACTGGATGTATTCTGGGAGGATACAGCACAAAATATATATAAAAAAAATATGTTTTTTATTTTGGGTGGACTGACAGAACACCCCTAGATGGACGGAGCAGCTGCAGTCCTTGGATGTATACTGGGATGACACAGCACAAAATATTAATTTAAATCAAAATACATATATATTATTTTTTATATCACACACTGCGGTTATAGTGTCGAACAAATGAGTCAATAATATAGATTTATGTAGAAGTATTTTTTATATAACACACCGGCGGTTACAGTGTCGCACAAATGAATCAGAAATATATATAATAATTACACACTGCGGTTGACTACACCAACAGCGTCACACAATGTGTTTATGAGTAGCAAACAATATACTGCGGTCTGACCGGCAGTCTCACAGTAATTATGAAAATAAAACAAATATTGTATAGTACACTGGGGTACAGTGAAAACAAAATAATTGATTTTTTTTAAAATAATTATAATTTTAGGCTGTTTGTTTTTAGCTTTTATTATTATAATTTTACACTGGGGCAGAGCCCCTATATGGATGGACAGTTGACCCCTTTCAGATACAGCAGACAGAGCATCCCTTTCAAATAAACAATAGTAATATATGTTTGGCTTTGGATCACACACAGAGGATATATAGCAGTAGTATATGGCAGTCGTTGTACTAGTAGTCAGAGTGACGCACCAATAGAAATATATTTTTTGCTCTGGATCACACGCAGAGGTTATACAGCAGGAGTGTACGGCAGTACTGGTAGTCGTCACTGAGTGACGCACCAATAGAAATATATACGTTATGGTAAGAACTTACCGTTGATAGCGGTATTTCTCCTATGTCTACAGGTTTCCACAGGATAACATTGGGATATGATGGCGTGACAGCGGATTGGCACCAAACGATCACAAGCTTTCTGGCCTCCCAGGATGCAATGGGCTCGTCCATATAATCCCGCCCACCGACTCAGTCAAATCAATTGTTTCCAAAGCATTTAGACAGGAGCATTCTGTAGAACCCTATTCAGGTGAGAAGAACACACATGCACACTCTTCCACGCAAGAGGGAAGAGGTTAGTGAGTATAAAGATTCTCAAATCAGGTGCATCAGGGTGGGATCCCTGTGGAAACCTGTGAACATAGGAGAAATACCGTTATCAACGGTAAGTTCTTACCATAACATATATTTCTCCGGCAGGGTCCACAGGTTATCCACAGGATAACATTGGGACTTCCCAAAGCAATATTTAGTGGTGGGGACGCTCCTGATTAGACAGAAGAACCTTTCACCCAAATTCAGCGTCATGAGAGGCAAATGTATCCAAGGCATAATGTCTAATGAATGTGTTAATGGAGGATCATGTGGCTGCCTTAGATATCTGTTCTGCTGAAGCACCATGTTGTGCTGCCCATGAAGGACCTACCTTACGTGTAGAGTGAGCAGAGACATTAGCCGGAACAGGGAGATCAGGTCAAGAATATGCTTCTGAAATCGTCATTCGAAGCCATCTTGCTAGCATCTGTTTAGTAGCAGGCCATCCCCTCTTGTGAAATCCGTAGAGAATGAAGAGAGAATCTGTCTTTCTGATGGCACTGGTACGATCTACGTAGATTCTTAATGCACGGACTACGTCCAGCGACGCTTCTCCCACAGACAGTCCCGATACCTGAAAAGCCGGGACTACAATTTCTTCGTTAAGGTGAAACTTCGAGACCACCTTCGGAAGATAACCAGACTTAGTTCTGAGAACTGCTTTATCTGGATAAAAAAAATCAGAAAAAGAGACTTACATGACAGCGCTCCTAAATCTGACACTCTTCTAGCTGATGCCATAGTCAGTAGAAAGAGTACTTTAGCTGTCAACCATTTAAGATCCACTTTCTTAAGTGGTTCAAACGGAGCCCCTTGAAGGGCTTTGAGAACCAGACTTAAATCCCAAGGTACTGCAGGAGGAACAAAAGGTGGTTGAATGCGCAGCATTCCCTGGAAAAAAGTACGCACATCCTGTAAATTGGCAATTTTCTTTTGAAACCATACAGTCAATGCTGAAACTTGAACTCTCAAGGAAGCCACCTTCAAACCCTTATCTATTCCTGCCTGAAGGAAATCTAAGATTCTGGATACTCTGAAAGATCTTGGATCCATACTTCTTTCACTGCACCAATGAATATAGGCTTGCTATATTCGGCGATAAATGCGAGCTGAGGAAGGTTTCCTTGCTCTGAGCATAGTTTGAATTACCTGTTGTGAAAAACCTCTTGACTTCAGGATAGAGGTTTCAACAGCCACGCCCTCAAAGACAGCCGATCCAGATGCCTGTGATAACAAGGACCCTGCATTAGTAGATCTGGACGTTGAGGGAGCAGAATTGGCGCATCCATCGACATTCTCTGCAGATCTATGTACCAATGCCTTCTGGGCCAAGCTGGAGCTATTAAAATCACTGCACCCTTTGCTTCCTTTATTTTCCTCACTACCCTGGGTAGCAGGGAGATTGGAGGAAACAGATATGCCAGATGAAAATCCCATTTCACTGACAGTGCGTCCATAAGGATCGCTCCGGGGTCTTTTGTTCTTGACCCATATGCCGGAGCTTTGTTGTTCAGACGGGATGCCATGAGATCTATCTCTGGCAACCCCCACTTGTCTACTAGAGTCTGAAATACTTCCGGGTGTATAGCCCATTTGGTTGCTCGAATGGTGTGTCGACTGAGAAAGTCTGCTTCCCAGTTTAGGACTCCTGGAATAAACACTGCGGACAATGCTGGAAGATGTAGTTCTGCCCACTTTAGTATGTGACTTACCTCCATCATTGCCCTTTGGCTGCAAGTTCCTCCCTGATGGTTGAGGTACGCTACTGCCGTTGCATTGTCCAAGCGGACCTGGACTGGTTTTCCTTGCAGAATATCCTTTGCCTGAATCAGTGCCATGTATATGGACCGAATTTCTAAAAGGTTTATTGGCAGGCATCTTTCTTCTATGGTCCATTGTCCCTGGAACCATAATTTTTTGGACACTGCTCCCCAGCCTTGTAGACTGGCATCTGTTGTCAGGATCTCCCAATCTGATATCCAAAAGGGTCTCCCCTTGTCTAGATGGGATGTCTGTAGCCACCAGGCTAATGACCTTTTTACCTTTACTGGAAGTATCATCATTTGTTTCTTTATTGTCTGATGTACTCCATTCCATCTGGTCAGAATCAGATGTTGCAGAGGTCTTGAGTGGAATTGTGCATATTCCACCATGTCGAATGTTGACACCATCAACCTCATCACTCGCATTGCTGCGTGAATTGATATTGTTTGACTGTGCAACAATTCCTGAGTCATTAACTGCACCTTGGATATCTTTTCCAAAAGTAAAAATATTTTCTGTAGACTTGAATCCAATACAGCCCCCAAGTGAATCATCCGTTGTGACGGAATCAGAGACGACTTTGCCCAATTTATGAACCATCTGTGTTTCTGTAGACAAATTATTGTCTGTTGGAGATGGCTCAAGAGCAATTCCTGGGATTGTGCCAGGATTAAATGATCGTCGAGGTATGGGAAAATCCTTTTCCCCTGTTTGCGGAGATAAGCTGCCATAACCACCATGATCTTGGTAAATACTCTGGGGGCTGTGGCTAACCCAAAGGGTAATTCCTGCAATTGAAAATGTTGCTGGAGGATAGTGAACCTGAGGTAACACTGATGGGATAATGCTATTGGCACATGCAGGTAAGCATCCTGTATATACAGAGATACCATGTAATCCCCTGGGTCCATGGCCAAAACTATGGAGCGTAATGTCTCCATGTGGAACCGTGGGACCCAAATGTATTTGTTTCACATTTTGAGATTTAGTATGGGCCGAAATGACCCATTTGGCTTCCGGACCAAAAATAGGTTGGAGTAAAAACCCTGCCCCCGTTGTGCCGGGGGTACTGGAATAATTACCCCAGACTGAAGCAATTTCTGAACTGCTTCTTGCAGGGCCCTGGCCTTCGCCTCTATATGAGATGGACTGGTGCAAAAAAAAAACCTTCGAGGAGGCTGCTTCTTGAAAGGGAAAACATAACCCAGAGATACCACTTCTTGCACCCAAGCGTCTGTTGTCGACTGCTGCCATATGTGTGCAAACTGAAGAAGACGGCCCCCTACCTTGGAGTCCCCCAGGTGGAGGCCCGCACCATCAGGCTGATGGTTTCTGTCCTGGTATGGAAGCTGGCCCTCTGGTGGCCCATTGCTTCTTTGCTTTACCAGACCTATTGTACTGGGTTTGCTTTGATTCATTTTTACCTTTTGTTTTACCTTGCCGCCGAAATCTCGAACCCTTAGGCTTAGGGTTATAACTGGCAGGAAACCTGACCTTCTTGGATTCAGCTTCTGACTCCAGAATATCTGTCAGTTCCTTCCCAAAAAGAATGTTCCCAACAAAAGGCAACACTTCCAGAACCTTCTTGGATTCTGAATAGCTTTCCATGTACGTAGCCAAATTGCTCTGTGAGCAGCTGCTGTTAAGGCTGATGCTTCAGAAGCAATCGTACCCATATCCATTGCTGCTTCTTCTAAGAATAGTGCAGCCTTTTTCATATGGGCTATATGGGACTCCTGCAATCACACTAGCAGTCAGTCACATGTTATATATTAGTCATATATTTTGTCATATGAGCATATTATCAACTACGAACACATTTCAAATATGTAGGAGTACATCTACTGCATTCTGTTCTATACAGTTATTTAACATATTCAGATGCATTGCGAAGAAAACCACAGTAATGTACAAAAACTCATATGCAATAGGCTCTAAACTTAACTATTCGTAAAGACAAAAAGTAGATAGAAATTTAGTGCTGTATAACCCTTACACTGTAGAGTGGGATACAGGGAGACTCACCCCACTTCCAGGATCGATCAATACATTAGCAAATGCTGAGTGGATCCAGATGCTACTAGTGTACACTGCCGCTCCGGTAACTTTTAGTGGACACAGACACTCAGTGAACGCTAGTGTATGCAGACGCTCATGTCTGCGACCCAGTCTCTTAGCGGTAAAATCTTAGTGTATACAGATGCAGCGGCCTGTGCTGCGACTGAGTCCCCTCGTGGTAGCATCTGAGATGGAAGTGAGGCAATCAGTTTATGGCGGGAGACGCACGGAAACTGGTCATGAACTGGGGGGAGGGGCGACCAGGAGAGCGTCTGACTCCCCACTGCTGACATCAACCCTAGGGATCGCAGCCTCAAACTAATCCTGGTGCCTTATGATCCCTAAAGCCTAGCGCTGGAGCACCCGTGGTGGCGGCGTGCCAGCTACTGTTTGGTAGTCTCCTCCCAAACAGTGTGGCTGTGTCCGTTTTCCCCTTCTAAGTGGAACCGATGCCTTACCTTCTCCCCGTGCTCCGTCCACAGCCTGGTAACGTCTGCTGGACCTGCTAGTATATCCGACACAGACGCCCGTCGAGACAGCACTTGTACCGTGGGTAAGTGTTGTTGCGACCCGGCGAAAAGTTGTTAGAGCGACTCTCTCCCATATGCGTGTAAGACGCTGTTAGGAAAGATCACTCAAAAAACATAGTAAGACTATAAAAATAAATGAATAAAGCTTAGGGCTGCCAAAGAACAGCAGCCCTGTGACCATGGTCCGGCTCCTGACGCACCAAACAAAAAACTGATTTGACTGTCGGTGGGCAGGATTATATGTATGAGCCCATTGTATCCTGGGAGGCCAGAAATCTTGTGATCATTTGGTGCCAATCCACTGTCGCTCCATCATATCCCGATGTTATCCTGTGGATAACCTGTGGACCCTGCCGGAGAAATATTTTTTTTGCTCTGAATCACACACAGAGGATATATAGCAGTAGTGTACGGCGGCCGCAGTACTAGTAATCAGAGAGACGCACCAATTAAATAAAATATATTTTTGGCTTTGGATCACACAGAGCTATATAGCAGTAGTGTGCAGCAGTACACAGCCCCTTATAGACAGAGAACAACACCTGGTCCGTCCTATACACAGCCACAGTATACTAGTGAGGTGCACTACTGTACTGTGCACAGCCAGGGCTGGATTAACAATGGGGCTGATGGAGCTGCAGCTCCAGGCCCACCCTCAAATATAGGCCCACGGAATCTGCAAATGTCTTTGCTGCTGTAGACAAGAATTCCCCCCCCCCCTGCAACTGCAGCCTACAGCGCACCCTAGGGCCCGCCCCTTCCGGCATCAACAACACCAGCTGGACCCCCTCACCCCCCAGCCGCAGCGCAGATCAGTGGCACATGCGGGGGGAACCTGTTACCTGATAAACCAAGTTTTTTTCATGTTCGCAGCCCAAGGCCGTAGCTCCGCCCCCTAGGCATTAGGTCACGCCCCCTCACGGCATTATGTCCCCGATCTGCTAGCCTGTGGGTAGGGGAGTCCCGCTGCTGGCAGGTATTCCAATGGCAGGAAGGGAGAAGGGACATTTTTTTTTAGCCATAACTGAAGGAGCTTTATCACCAGGCTTCC
Source organism: Pseudophryne corroboree (assembly GCF_028390025.1). Taxonomy (NCBI): domain Eukaryota; kingdom Metazoa; phylum Chordata; class Amphibia; order Anura; family Myobatrachidae; genus Pseudophryne; species Pseudophryne corroboree. The sequence continues at coordinate 526,119,012 of NC_086446.1, read as the reverse complement.
CAGCAATAGCCCTGGTGCCAGGACATGAACTCTATTGATCAGTACTGCAAACGATTATTGGCTCTGTACTTTCATCCTCCTTCTCCCAAGGAGAGGACTGGTGGGCTTATTGGTGTGTGGGGCCACCTGTCATCTATGGCCCTGTCTACCCCACACACGCGTCACTAACTTAATGTACTTTGCCTTTTGCGCTGCGGCCACTGGCCGCCAACAGGAGAAGAGGTCCCACCCTGTCAGGAAGAGGAGGAGGTCTGCACGCCAAACTCCACTGACATCATCGCTCAGACCTCGGAGGAAGAGACGGTGCGGCCGCGGTGGATCCAGCAGGATTTGTGAGTAAGTGCTCTTGTGATAGAACAGATCTATCACTCCCCCCCACACCCACGTCACCCCCGCCCGCGGTGTACTGTGAGTAGCCAATGGTGGGAACTTTGCAGTCAGCGGTGAGGTTACTTTCGGTCAACCGCTGACCGCAAAGTTCCCACCATTGGCTACAATGGAGCGCATAGGCGCTACATTGTATCTGTGCCGTGTGCTGCCTCACAGACACTACAGGAGCACACAGCCAATCAGGAGAGTGCCAAGACGTGGCGCTCCCTGATTGGCTGAAGGGACCCTCTTTGACAGGAGTCAGGGGGGGTCCTGGCAGTCGGGGAAAGGGGTCCCATGTGTAAACATGGGACCCCTTTCAGT